>NC_136647.1:22829361-23091861 GCF_949748355.1 Melanostigma gelatinosum
AACGAGTGAGAACGAGTGAGAACGAGTGAACACGAGTGAGAACGAGTGAACACGAGTGAGAACGAGTGAGAACGAGTGAACACGAGTGAGAACGCGTGAACACGAGTGAGAACGAGTGAGAACGAGTGAACACGAGTGAGAACGAGTGAGAACGAGTGAGACACGAGTGAGAACGAGTGAACGAGTGAACACGAGTGAGAACGAGTGAGAACGAGTGAGAACGAAGTGAACACGAGTGAGAACGAGTGAGAACGAGTGAGAACGAGTGAGAACGAGTGAACACGAGTGAGAACGAGTGAGAACGAGTGAGAACGAGTGAGAACGAGTGAGACACGAGTGAGAACGAGTGAGAACGAGTGAACACGAGTGAGAACGAGTGAACACGAGTGAGAACGAGTGAGAACGAGTGAACACGAGTGAGAACGAGTGAGAACGAGTGAACACGAGTGAGAACGAGTGAGAACGAGTGAGAACGAGTGAACACGAGTGAGAACGAGTGAGAACGAGTGAGAACGAGTGAGAACGAGTGAACACGAGTGAGAACGAGTGAGAACGAGTGAGAACGAGTGAACGAGTGAGAACGAGTGAGAACGAGTGAACGAGTGAGAACGAGTGAGAACGAGTGAGAACGAGTGTGAACGAGTGAGAACGAGTGAGAACGAGTGACCACGAGTGAGAACGAGTGAGAACGAGTGAGAACGAGTGAACACGAGTGAGAACGAGTGAACACGAGTGAGAACGAGTGAGAACGAGTGAACACGAGTGAGAACGAGTGAGAACGAGTGAACACGAGTGAGAACGAGTGAGAACGAGTGAACACGAGTGAGAACGAGTGAACACGAGTGAGAACGAAGTGAACGAGTGAACACGAGTGAGAACGAGTGAGAACGAGTGAACACGAGTGAGAACGAGTGAGAACGAGTGAGAACGAGTGAACACGAGTGAGAACGAGTGAGAACGAGTGAGAACGAGTGAGAACGAGTGAACACGAGTGAGAACGAGTGAGAACGAGTGAGAACGAGTGAGAACGAGTGAACACGAGTGAGAACGAGTGAGAACGAGTGAGAACGAGTGAACACGAGTGAGAACGAGTGAGAACGAGTGAGAACGAGTGAGAACGAGTGAGAACGAGTGAACACGAGTGAGAACGAGTGAGAACGAGTGAGAACGAGTGAGAACGAGTGAGAACGAGTGAGAACGAGTGAACGAGTGAGAACGAGTGAGAACGAGGACGAGTGAGAACGAGTGAGAACGAGTGAGAACGAGTGAACACGAGTGAGAACGAGTGAACACGAGTGAGAACGAGTGAGAACGAGTGAACACGAGTGAGAACGAGTGAACGAGTGAACACGAGTGAGAACGAGTGAGAACGAGTGAGAACGAGTGAGAACGAGTGAGAACGAGTGAACACGAGTGAGAACGAGTGAACACGAGTGAGAACGAGTGAACACGAGTGAGAACGAGTGAGAACGAGTGAACACGAGTGAGAACGAGTGAGAACGAGTGAACGAGTGAGAACGAGTGAGAACGAGTGAACGAGTGAGAACGAGTGAGAACGAGTGAGAACGAGTGAGAACGAGTGAGAACGAGTGAGAACGAGTGAACACGAGTGAGAACGAGTGAGAACGAGTGAGAACGAGTGAGAACGAGTGAGAACGAGTGAGAACGAGTGAGAACGAGTGAACACGAGTGAGAACGAGTGAGAACGAGTGAACACGAGTGAGAACGAGTGAGAACGAGTGAGAACGAGTGAGAACGAGTGAGAACGAGTGAGAACGAGTGAACACGAGTGAGAACGAGTGAACACGAGTGAGAACGAGTGAGAACGAGTGAACACGAGTGAGAACGAGTGAACACGAGTGAGAACGAGTGAGAACGAGTGAACACGAGTGAGAACGAGTGAGAACGAGTGAGAACGAGTGAACACGAGTGAGAACGAGTGAGAACGAGTGAGAACGAGTGAGAACGAGTGAACACGAGTGAGAACGAGTGAGAACGAGTGAGAACGAGTGAGAACGAGTGAGAACGAGTGAGAACGAGTGAACACGAGTGAGAACGAGTGAGAACGAGTGAGAACGAGTGAGAACGAGTGAGAACGAGTGAACACGAGTGAGAACGAGTGAGAACGAGTGAGAACGAGTGAGAACGAGTGAGAACGAGTGAACGAGTGAGAACGAGTGAGAACGAGTGAACGAGTGAGAACGAGTGTGAACGAGTGAGAACGAGTGAGAACGAGTGTGAACGAGTGAGAACGAGTGAGAACGAGTGACCACGAGTGAGAACGAGTGAGAACGAGTGAGAACGAGTGAGAACGAGTGAGAACGAGTGAACGAGTGAACACGAGTGAGAACGAGTGAACACGAGTGAGAACGAGTGAGAACGAGTGAACACGAGTGAGAACGAGTGAGAACGAGTGAACACGAGTGAGAACGAGTGAGAACGAGTGAACACGAGTGAGAACGAGTGAGAACGAGTGAGAACGAGTGAACACGAGTGAGAACGAGTGAACACGAGTGAGAACGAGTGAACGAGTGAACACGAGTGAGAACGAGTGAGAACGAGTGAACACGAGTGAGAACGAGTGAGAACGAGTGAACACGAGTGAGAACGAGTGAGAACGAGTGAGAACGAGTGAGAACGAGTGAACACGAGTGAGAACGAGTGAGAACGAGTGAGAACGAGTGAGAACGAGTGAACACGAGTGAGAACGAGTGAGAACGAGTGAGAACGAGTGAACACGAGTGAGAACGAGTGAGAACGAGTGAGAACGAGTGAGAACGAGTGAGAACGAGTGAACACGAGTGAGAACGAGTGAGAACGAGTGAGAACGAGTGAGAACGAGTGAACGAGTGAGAACGAGTGAGAACGAGTGAACACGAGTGAGAACGAGTGAACACGAGTGAGAACGAGTGAGAACGAGTGAACACGAGTGAGAACGAGTGAACGAGTGAACACGAGTGAGAACGAGTGAGAACGAGTGAGAACGAGTGAACACGAGTGAGAACGAGTGAGAACGAGTGAGAACGAGTGAGAACGAGTGAGAACGAGTGAACACGAGTGAGAACGAGTGAACACGAGTGAGAACGAGTGAGAACGAGTGAACACGAGTGAGAACGCGTGAACACGAGTGAGAACGAGTGAGAACGAGTGAACACGAGTGAGAACGAGTGAGAACGAGTGAACACGAGTGAGAACGAGTGAGAACGAGTGAACACGAGTGAGAACGAGTGAACGAGTGAACACGAGTGAGAACGAGTGAGAACGAGTGAGAACGAGTGAACACGAGTGAGAACGAGTGAGAACGAGTGAGAACGAGTGAGAACGAGTGAACACGAGTGAGAACGAGTGAGAACGAGTGAGAACGAGTGAGAACGAGTGAACACGAGTGAGAACGAGTGAGAACGAGTGAACACGAGTGAGAACGAGTGAACACGAGTGAGAACGAGTGAGAACGAGTGAACACGAGTGAGAACGAGTGAGAACGAGTGAACACGAGTGAGAACGAGTGAACACGAGTGAGAACGAGTGAGAACGAGTGAACACGAGTGAGAACGAGTGAACACGAGTGAGAACGAGTGAGAACGAGTGAACACGAGTGAGAACGAGTGAGAACGAGTGAACACGAGTGAGAACGAGTGAGAACGAGTGAACACGAGTGAGAACGAGTGAGAACGAGTGAGAACGAGTGAACACGAGTGAGAACGAGTGAACACGAGTGAGAACGAGTGAGAACGAGTGAACACGAGTGAGAACGAGTGAGAACGAGTGAGAACGAGTGAACACGAGTGAGAACGAGTGAGAACGCGTGTTCACTCGTTCTCACTCGTTCTCACTCGTGTTCACTCGTTCTCACTCGTTCTCACTCGTGTTCACTCGTTCTCACTCGTTCTCACTCGTTCTCACTCGTTCTCACTCGTGTTCACTCGTTCTCACTCGTTCTCACTCGTGTTCACTCGTTCTCACTCGTTCTCACTCGTTCTCACTCGTTCTCACTCGTGTTCACTCGTGTTCACTCGTTCTCACTCGTTCTCACTCGTGTTCACTCGTTCTCACTCGTGTTCACTCGTGTTCACTCGTGTTCACTCGTTCTCACTCGTTCTCACTCGTGTTCACTCGTTCTCACTCGTTCTCACTCGTGTTCACTCGTTCTCACTCGTTCTCACTCGTTCTCACTCGTGTTCACTCGTTCTCACTCGTTCTCACTCGTTCTCACTCGTTCTCACTCGTTCTCACTCGTGTTCACTCGTTCTCACTCGTGTTCACTCGTTCTCACTCGTTCTCACTCGTGTTCACTCGTTCTCACTCGTGTTCACTCGTTCTCACTCGTGTTCACTCGTTCTCACTCGTTCTCACTCGTGTTCACTCGTTCTCACTCGTGTTCACTCGTTCTCACTCGTTCTCACTCGTTCTCACTCGTGTTCACTCGTTCTCACTCGTTCTCACTCGTGTTCACTCGTTCTCACTCGTGTTCACTCGTTCTCACTCGTTCTCACTCGTGTTCACTCGTTCTCACTCGTGTTCACTCGTTCTCACTCGTTCTCACTCGTGTTCACTCGTTCTCACTCGTGTTCACTCGTTCTCACTCGTTCTCACTCGTGTTCACTCGTTCTCACTCGTTCTCACTCGTGTTCACTCGTTCTCACTCGTTCTCACTCGTTCACTCGTTCTCACTCGTTCTCACTCGTTCACTCGTTCTCACTCGTTCTCACTCGTTCACTCGTTCTCACTCGTTCTCACTCGTTCACTCGTTCTCACGTTCTCACTCGTTCTCACTCGTTCTCACTCGTTCTCACTCGTTCACACTCGAAGACGTGTTTGGGCGCACCTACAGAATAGAGCAATAACGTGTGGTAAACGTAACAACTCAAAGTAAGTAAAATCAAAGTGATATGTTGCAAAAAAAAATGTGCTTCTTAATCTTGTGGCCACAATGATTAGAACAAATTTAAAGAAATATCTGACGCACAGACATTTCAATAATAGCCTCTTTTTGTCTGGAATAATAAAAATAAAAACATTTTAAAAAATGTACAGAAATGTCTGTTTCCATCACATTGCTTTTCCCTATCCACATTTTTTACCATCTCTTCTTCTGCTACGCATTTTCCTGCAACTATCAGGCAGCTTGTGTTTGTTGCAAATATATCTTAATTACCATATTTGAAAGCCATAAATTAGCCAGGGTTTTGGTTTTGATTAAAGTCCTGGCAGTGACTTGGCTGTTTTGAGTGGAATATCCCACACACAGATGGGAAAGCTAGCAGGGAAGCTTAGAGCACTTTGACATGATGTGAGACACGAGTGAGAACGAGTGAGAACGAGTGAGAACGAGTGAACACGAGTGAGAACGAGTGAACACGAGTGAGAACGAGTGAGAACGAGTGAACACGAGTGAGAACGAGTGAGAACGAGTGAACACGAGTGAGAACGAGTGAACACGAGTGAGAACGAGTGAGAACGAGTGAGAACGAGTGAGAACGAGTGAGAACGAGTGAGAACGAGTGAACACGAGTGAGAACGAGTGAGAACGAGTGAACACGAGTGAGAACGAGTGAGAACGAGTGAGAACGAGTGAACACGAGTGAGAACGAGTGAGAACGAGTGAGAACGAGTGAACACGAGTGAGAACGAGTGAGAACGAGTGAGAACGAGTGAGAACGAGTGAGAACGAGTGAGAACGAGTGAACGAGTGAGAACGAGTGAGAACGAGTGAACGAGTGAGAACGAGTGAGAACGAGTGAGAACGAGTGAGAACGAGTGAGAACGAGTGAACACGAGTGAGAACGAGTGAGAACGAGTGAGAACGAGTGAGAACGAGTGAACGAGTGAACACGAGTGAGAACGAGTGAGAACGAGTCAGAACGAGTGAGAACGAGTGAGAACGAGTGAGAACGAGTGAACACGAGTGAACACGAGTGAGAACGAGTGAGAACGAGTGAACACGAGTGAGAACGAGTGAGAACGAGTGAGAACGAGTGAGAACGAGTGAACACGAGTGAGAACGAGTGAGAACGAGTGAGAACGAGTGAACACGAGTGAGAACGAGTGAGAACGAGTGAACACGAGTGAGAACGAGTGAACACGAGTGAGAACGAGTGAGAACGAGTGAACACGAGTGAGAACGAGTGAGAACGAGTGAGAACGAGTGAACACGAGTGAGAACGAGTGAGAACGAGTGAGAACGAGTGAGAACGAGTGAACACGAGTGAGAACGAGTGAGAACGAGTGAGAACGAGTGAACACGAGTGAGAACGAGTGAGAACGAGTGAACACGAGTGAGAACGAGTGAGAACGAGTGAGAACGAGTGAGAACGAGTGAGAACGAGTGAACACGAGTGAGAACGAGTGAGAACGAGTGAGAACGAGTGAGAACGAGTGAACGAGTGAGAACGAGTGAGAACGAGTGAGAACGAGTGTGAACGAGTGAGAACGAGTGAGAACGAGTGACCACGAGTGAGAACGAGTGAGAACGAGTGAGAACGAGTGAGAACGAGTGAGAACGAGTGAACGAGTGAACACGAGTGAGAACGAGTGAACACGAGTGAGAACGAGTGAGAACGAGTGAACACGAGTGAGAACGAGTGAGAACGAGTGAACACGAGTGAGAACGAGTGAGAACGAGTGAACACGAGTGAGAACGAGTGAACACGAGTGAGAACGAGTGAACGAGTGAACACGAGTGAGAACGAGTGAGAACGAGTGAACACGAGTGAGAACGAGTGAGAACGAGTGAGAACGAGTGAACACGAGTGAGAACGAGTGAGAACGAGTGAGAACGAGTGAGAACGAGTGAACACGAGTGAGAACGAGTGAGAACGAGTGAGAACGAGTGAGAACGAGTGAACACGAGTGAGAACGAGTGAGAACGAGTGAGAACGAGTGAACACGAGTGAGAACGAGTGAGAACGAGTGAGAACGAGTGAGAACGAGTGAGAACGAGTGAACACGAGTGAGAACGAGTGAGAACGAGTGAGAACGAGTGAGAACGAGTGAGAACGAGTGAGAACGAGTGAACGAGTGAACGAGTGAGAACGAGTGAGAACGAGTGAACGAGTGAGAACGAGTGAGAACGAGTGAGAACGAGTGAACACGAGTGAGAACGAGTGAACACGAGTGAGAACGAGTGAGAACGAGTGAACACGAGTGAGAACGAGTGAACGAGTGAACACGAGTGAGAACGAGTGAGAACGAGTGAGAACGAGTGAGAACGAGTGAGAACGAGTGAACACGAGTGAGAACGAGTGAACACGAGTGAGAACGAGTGAACACGAGTGAGAACGAGTGAGAACGAGTGAACACGAGTGAGAACGAGTGAGAACGAGTGAACGAGTGAGAACGAGTGAGAACGAGTGAACGAGTGAGAACGAGTGAGAACGAGTGAGAACGAGTGAGAACGAGTGAGAACGAGTGAGAACGAGTGAGAACGAGTGAACACGAGTGAGAACGAGTGAGAACGAGTGAGAACGAGTGAGAACGAGTGAGAACGAGTGAGAACGAGTGAGAACGAGTGAACACGAGTGAGAACGAGTGAGAACGAGTGAACACGAGTGAGAACGAGTGAGAACGAGTGAGAACGAGTGAGAACGAGTGAGAACGAGTGAACACGAGTGAGAACGAGTGAACACGAGTGAGAACGAGTGAGAACGAGTGAACACGAGTGAGAACGAGTGAACACGAGTGAGAACGAGTGAGAACGAGTGAACACGAGTGAGAACGAGTGAGAACGAGTGAGAACGAGTGAACACGAGTGAGAACGAGTGAGAACGAGTGAGAACGAGTGAGAACGAGTGAACACGAGTGAGAACGAGTGAGAACGAGTGAGAACGAGTGAGAACGAGTGAGAACGAGTGAGAACGAGTGAACACGAGTGAGAACGAGTGAGAACGAGTGAGAACGAGTGAGAACGAGTGAGAACGAGTGAACACGAGTGAGAACGAGTGAGAACGAGTGAGAACGAGTGAACGAGTGAGAACGAGTGAGAACGAGTGAACGAGTGAGAACGAGTGAGAACGAGTGAGAACGAGTGAGAACGAGTGAACACGAGTGAGAACGAGTGAGAACGAGTGAGAACGAGTGAACGAGTGAGAACGAGTGAACACGAGTGAGAACGAGTGAACGAGTGAACACGAGTGAGAACGAGTGAGAACGAGTGAACACGAGTGAGAACGAGTGAGAACGAGTGAACACGAGTGAGAACGAGTGAGAACGAGTGAGAACGAGTGAGAACGAGTGAACACGAGTGAGAACGAGTGAGAACGAGTGAGAACGAGTGAACACGAGTGAGAACGAGTGAGAACGAGTGAGAACGAGTGAGAACGAGTGAGAACGAGTGAACACGAGTGAGAACGAGTGAGAACGAGTGAGAACGAGTGAGAACGAGTGAACGAGTGAGAACGAGTGAGAACGAGTGAACACGAGTGAGAACGAGTGAACACGAGTGAGAACGAGTGAGAACGAGTGAACACGAGTGAGAACGAGTGAACGAGTGAACACGAGTGAGAACGAGTGAGAACGAGTGAGAACGAGTGAGAACGAGTGAACACGAGTGAGAACGAGTGAGAACGAGTGAGAACGAGTGAGAACGAGTGAACACGAGTGAGAACGAGTGAGAACGAGTGAACACGAGTGAGAACGCGTGAACACGAGTGAGAACGAGTGAGAACGAGTGAACACGAGTGAGAACGAGTGAGAACGAGTGAACACGAGTGAGAACGAGTGAACGAGTGAACACGAGTGAGAACGAGTGAGAACGAGTGAGAACGAGTGAACACGAGTGAGAACGAGTGAGAACGAGTGAGAACGAGTGAGAACGAGTGAACACGAGTGAGAACGAGTGAGAACGAGTGAGAACGAGTGAGAACGAGTGAACACGAGTGAGAACGAGTGAGAACGAGTGAACACGAGTGAGAACGAGTGAACACGAGTGAGAACGAGTGAGAACGAGTGAACACGAGTGAGAACGAGTGAGAACGAGTGAACACGAGTGAGAACGAGTGAGAACGAGTGAGAACGAGTGAACACGAGTGAGAACGAGTGAGAACGAGTGAGAACGAGTGAGAACGAGTGAACACGAGTGAGAACGAGTGAGAACGAGTGAGAACGAGTGAACGAGTGAGAACGAGTGAGAACGAGTGAACGAGTGAGAACGAGTGAGAACGAGTGAGAACGAGTGTGAACGAGTGAGAACGAGTGAGAACGAGTGACCACGAGTGAGAACGAGTGAGAACGAGTGAGAACGAGTGAGAACGAGTGAGAACGAGTGAACGAGTGAACACGAGTGAGAACGAGTGAACACGAGTGAGAACGAGTGAGAACGAGTGAACACGAGTGAGAACGAGTGAGAACGAGTGAACACGAGTGAGAACGAGTGAGAACGAGTGAACACGAGTGAGAACGAGTGAACACGAGTGAGAACGAGTGAACGAGTGAACACGAGTGAGAACGAGTGAGAACGAGTGAACACGAGTGAGAACGAGTGAGAACGAGTGAGAACGAGTGAACACGAGTGAGAACGAGTGAGAACGAGTGAGAACGAGTGAGAACGAGTGAACACGAGTGAGAACGAGTGAGAACGAGTGAGAACGAGTGAGAACGAGTGAACACGAGTGAGAACGAGTGAGAACGAGTGAGAACGAGTGAACACGAGTGAGAACGAGTGAGAACGAGTGAGAACGAGTGAGAACGAGTGAGAACGAGTGAACACGAGTGAGAACGAGTGAGAACGAGTGAGAACGAGTGAGAACGAGTGAGAACGAGTGAGAACGAGTGAACGAGTGAGAACGAGTGAGAACGAGTGAACGAGTGAGAACGAGTGAGAACGAGTGAGAACGAGTGAACACGAGTGAGAACGAGTGAACACGAGTGAGAACGAGTGAGAACGAGTGAACACGAGTGAGAACGAGTGAACGAGTGAACACGAGTGAGAACGAGTGAGAACGAGTGAGAACGAGTGAGAACGAGTGAGAACGAGTGAACACGAGTGAGAACGAGTGAACACGAGTGAGAACGAGTGAACACGAGTGAGAACGAGTGAGAACGAGTGAACACGAGTGAGAACGAGTGAGAACGAGTGAACGAGTGAGAACGAGTGAGAACGAGTGAACGAGTGAGAACGAGTGAGAACGAGTGAGAACGAGTGAGAACGAGTGAGAACGAGTGAGAACGAGTGAACACGAGTGAGAACGAGTGAGAACGAGTGAGAACGAGTGAGAACGAGTGAGAACGAGTGAGAACGAGTGAGAACGAGTGAACACGAGTGAGAACGAGTGAGAACGAGTGAACACGAGTGAGAACGAGTGAGAACGAGTGAGAACGAGTGAGAACGAGTGAGAACGAGTGAGAACGAGTGAACACGAGTGAGAACGAGTGAACACGAGTGAGAACGAGTGAGAACGAGTGAACACGAGTGAGAACGAGTGAACACGAGTGAGAACGAGTGAGAACGAGTGAACACGAGTGAGAACGAGTGAGAACGAGTGAGAACGAGTGAACACGAGTGAGAACGAGTGAGAACGAGTGAGAACGAGTGAGAACGAGTGAACACGAGTGAGAACGAGTGAGAACGAGTGAGAACGAGTGAGAACGAGTGAGAACGAGTGAGAACGAGTGAACACGAGTGAGAACGAGTGAGAACGAGTGAGAACGAGTGAGAACGAGTGAGAACGAGTGAACACGAGTGAGAACGAGTGAGAACGAGTGAGAACGAGTGAGAACGAGTGAGAACGAGTGAACGAGTGAGAACGAGTGAGAACGAGTGAACGAGTGAGAACGAGTGTGAACGAGTGAGAACGAGTGAGAACGAGTGTGAACGAGTGAGAACGAGTGAGAACGAGTGACCACGAGTGAGAACGAGTGAGAACGAGTGAGAACGAGTGAGAACGAGTGAGAACGAGTGAACGAGTGAACACGAGTGAGAACGAGTGAACACGAGTGAGAACGAGTGAGAACGAGTGAACACGAGTGAGAACGAGTGAGAACGAGTGAACACGAGTGAGAACGAGTGAGAACGAGTGAGAACGAGTGAACACGAGTGAGAACGAGTGAACACGAGTGAGAACGAGTGAACGAGTGAACACGAGTGAGAACGAGTGAGAACGAGTGAACACGAGTGAGAACGAGTGAGAACGAGTGAACACGAGTGAGAACGAGTGAGAACGAGTGAGAACGAGTGAGAACGAGTGAACACGAGTGAGAACGAGTGAGAACGAGTGAGAACGAGTGAGAACGAGTGAACACGAGTGAGAACGAGTGAGAACGAGTGAGAACGAGTGAACACGAGTGAGAACGAGTGAGAACGAGTGAGAACGAGTGAGAACGAGTGAGAACGAGTGAACACGAGTGAGAACGAGTGAGAACGAGTGAGAACGAGTGAGAACGAGTGAACGAGTGAGAACGAGTGAGAACGAGTGAACACGAGTGAGAACGAGTGAACACGAGTGAGAACGAGTGAGAACGAGTGAACACGAGTGAGAACGAGTGAACGAGTGAACACGAGTGAGAACGAGTGAGAACGAGTGAGAACGAGTGAACACGAGTGAGAACGAGTGAGAACGAGTGAGAACGAGTGAGAACGAGTGAGAACGAGTGAACACGAGTGAGAACGAGTGAACACGAGTGAGAACGAGTGAGAACGAGTGAACACGAGTGAGAACGCGTGAACACGAGTGAGAACGAGTGAGAACGAGTGAACACGAGTGAGAACGAGTGAGAACGAGTGAACACGAGTGAGAACGAGTGAGAACGAGTGAACACGAGTGAGAACGAGTGAACGAGTGAACACGAGTGAGAACGAGTGAGAACGAGTGAGAACGAGTGAACACGAGTGAGAACGAGTGAGAACGAGTGAGAACGAGTGAGAACGAGTGAACACGAGTGAGAACGAGTGAGAACGAGTGAGAACGAGTGAGAACGAGTGAACACGAGTGAGAACGAGTGAGAACGAGTGAACACGAGTGAGAACGAGTGAACACGAGTGAGAACGAGTGAGAACGAGTGAACACGAGTGAGAACGAGTGAGAACGAGTGAACACGAGTGAGAACGAGTGAACACGAGTGAGAACGAGTGAGAACGAGTGAACACGAGTGAGAACGAGTGAACACGAGTGAGAACGAGTGAGAACGAGTGAACACGAGTGAGAACGAGTGAGAACGAGTGAACACGAGTGAGAACGAGTGAGAACGAGTGAACACGAGTGAGAACGAGTGAGAACGAGTGAGAACGAGTGAACACGAGTGAGAACGAGTGAACACGAGTGAGAACGAGTGAGAACGAGTGAACACGAGTGAGAACGAGTGAGAACGAGTGAGAACGAGTGAACACGAGTGAGAACGAGTGAGAACGCGTGTTCACTCGTTCTCACTCGTTCTCACTCGTGTTCACTCGTTCTCACTCGTTCTCACTCGTGTTCACTCGTTCTCACTCGTTCTCACTCGTTCTCACTCGTTCTCACTCGTGTTCACTCGTTCTCACTCGTTCTCACTCGTGTTCACTCGTTCTCACTCGTTCTCACTCGTTCTCACTCGTTCTCACTCGTGTTCACTCGTGTTCACTCGTTCTCACTCGTTCTCACTCGTGTTCACTCGTTCTCACTCGTGTTCACTCGTGTTCACTCGTGTTCACTCGTTCTCACTCGTTCTCACTCGTGTTCACTCGTTCTCACTCGTTCTCACTCGTGTTCACTCGTTCTCACTCGTTCTCACTCGTTCTCACTCGTGTTCACTCGTTCTCACTCGTTCTCACTCGTTCTCACTCGTTCTCACTCGTTCTCACTCGTGTTCACTCGTTCTCACTCGTGTTCACTCGTTCTCACTCGTTCTCACTCGTGTTCACTCGTTCTCACTCGTGTTCACTCGTTCTCACTCGTGTTCACTCGTTCTCACTCGTTCTCACTCGTGTTCACTCGTTCTCACTCGTGTTCACTCGTTCTCACTCGTTCTCACTCGTTCTCACTCGTGTTCACTCGTTCTCACTCGTTCTCACTCGTGTTCACTCGTTCTCACTCGTGTTCACTCGTTCTCACTCGTTCTCACTCGTGTTCACTCGTTCTCACTCGTGTTCACTCGTTCTCACTCGTTCTCACTCGTGTTCACTCGTTCTCACTCGTGTTCACTCGTTCTCACTCGTTCTCACTCGTGTTCACTCGTTCTCACTCGTTCTCACTCGTGTTCACTCGTTCTCACTCGTTCTCACTCGTTCACTCGTTCTCACTCGTTCTCACTCGTTCACTCGTTCTCACTCGTTCTCACTCGTTCACTCGTTCTCACTCGTTCTCACTCGTTCACTCGTTCTCACGTTCTCACTCGTTCTCACTCGTTCTCACTCGTTCTCACTCGTTCACACTCGAAGACGTGTTTGGGCGCACCTACAGAATAGAGCAATAACGTGTGGTAAACGTAACAACTCAAAGTAAGTAAAATCAAAGTGATATGTTGCAAAAAAAAATGTGCTTCTTAATCTTGTGGCCACAATGATTAGAACAAATTTAAAGAAATATCTGACGCACAGACATTTCAATAATAGCCTCTTTTTGTCTGGAATAATAAAAATAAAAACATTTTAAAAAATGTACAGAAATGTCTGTTTCCATCACATTGCTTTTCCCTATCCACATTTTTTACCATCTCTTCTTCTGCTACGCATTTTCCTGCAACTATCAGGCAGCTTGTGTTTGTTGCAAATATATCTTAATTACCATATTTGAAAGCCATAAATTAGCCAGGGTTTTGGTTTTGATTAAAGTCCTGGCAGTGACTTGGCTGTTTTGAGTGGAATATCCCACACACAGATGGGAAAGCTAGCAGGGAAGCTTAGAGCACTTTGACATGATGGATACGTTCTTAACAACAGCCTGTATTTTGGCTTTTGCTCCTGCTAATCAACGTCCTCCCTTGGAGGAGTTCCTATCAGTGTGGATGAATTTCATGTCAAAGGTGACGAGGGAAGGCAAGTAATCTCTCTATGCCTCCTTCTCTCACGCCTGCAATTTCCCCTCTTCATCTGGTTGTCCTCCAGCCTCCCATTTTGTGGCCAAATGGAGAGTGAAGTGTGCACTGCCATCTGTGCAATGCGGTTAGAGGCGAGCTAATAGTTCCACACAAGGGATCAAAAACTCATCACTCTTAACCCTGTGAGGAAAGCCAAGTCTTAAATGGCCTTCTCAGTTGGACAAACCGTTTGCTTCTAATGGGTTGCTGGCAAGTTAAGAGGAATGAGGCGAAGGGTTGGACGAAGCCCTGCCCTCCTACAGGAAACCCCCAGAGAAAGCAAAATAATTTTGAAAAAGTTCCAATTGTATCCATGCTCTTCTTGAAGTAGCCTTGTGCCTGAGGAAGAAAAATTGTATGGCAGTTTCTACGAAAGCTTCCATCAGTCTCTAGTCGTGACCAGTACTCGTAGAGGTGTTTGCTGCCAGTGTTATTAGTGTTGAAGCCACATAGAGCACATGAGGCCTCTACCATCACATAAAGATGGATATCCGTAGGTCTTTTCATAGTGGTGGAATTCTGTGGTCAAGTCTGACCGTCTCTGCTCTGTGGTCATTTAACCTGATGGGGAGTCAGGACAGAACCTTCCCCCATAAGCAAACATCATACACAAGTCACTTATGTGAGGATGTGCTTCTCCTCACCTATCTCACACAGAGCCTCAGGTGCGGTGCGGCCAAACCAGCTGGGTATGTGGAAGGAGAGAAAACTAAAGTACATTTTCAATATTTGAAAGGCTCCATATTAATTCCCTTTCATTCATTTATAAACGTGTTTTAGAATGAGATTAAAAAAAAAGTGGTCATGTCATGTAAAATAGAAATATATATATATATATTTATGGAAATAAAGATCGCAGCAATCCTGTAAAGGTCATGGGGAAAAGCATTCCTGAAAATTAAACATTTGGCCTTTCAGCCATGAACTTTTTTAAGATGGGAATTAAAACACATTCACGTCCATATATACATATACATATACATTTGAAAATCATGAACAGAACACTTAACTTCCTCCACCCCGCGAGGACGCCGGCGTATCCGTTCAGCCCCACTGAAAATGTTGTCCGGAAAATGGATTTATTGTTCGCTAAATATTGTAAATACATTTCTTTTACCGGATTAAACAGCAACGTATGGGCAACACTATCATATAAGTCACTTTTTACGAACTCCAAACACAACTATAGACTACTAATATAAGCATCTAGAAAATGTGGCATAAAAAGAGGAATTTGTGGCCAAAAATCGCCATCATATTGAACTGTCGATTTTGGACCACGAAGCTAATGGCTACCGAGCTAAGCAATGCATTTTTTAGCTTTAGCATTCGACACAGAACGCATAAATACCTTCGGTTTTTCTCTCCGTGAAACCAGTAGAAAGCTGTGAGTGGACAACGGTACCATGTAGGGGTGTAACGGTTCACAAAATTCACGGTTGGGTTCGGTACGATACAGTGGAGCCACGGTTCGGTACGTTTCGGTACAGTAGAAAAACTAAATGCCAGAGAAATGTACTTGATTTTAAAATATATTTATTCATTACAACTAACATCATAAAGTTATTCTTTGACTTTGAACAATGATGGAACTATACCTGAGTGACTCATCTTCTGGGGTGTCTTCTTAGCAACACATAAGCATAAAAAACAAAAACTGCTCCTTAATGTTATGTAGTGTTGTTACTTACATCTTGCTTACATCTTGTATTGTTACTCACATCTTGCAAAAGAGATTTTTAATCTCAATGGGACTACCTGGTTAAATAAAGGTTAAAAAAAAAAAAATAATAATAATAATAAAAAAAAAAAACGTAGTCGGTTCGTCATGCGTACCGAACCGTGAGCCTCGTACCGAACGGTTACACCCCTAGTACCATGGCACTGCCCTTCCCCAAACAAATCGTTGATTTTTGGTCACGTTTTATGAAAAATTTGTACAATAACGTTGAAGATTATCCAGTTCAAAGCTACCATCATTGTTGGCAACTGCATCCTGTTTACTGCCGAGCTGTTTCCAAAATAAGAGGGGTCAATTCATGATGGGCGAGTGGTCAGACTTCCGGCGAACGGAAATTTAGACGGGGAGACCTCTCTGTACTAAAGCCTCTTATTCTTCACTTTATCCCAGCCAACCTTTATTCAACAACTACTGATCGGTTGTGCTGTGATTTGGGAGAGTTTTAGGCAGCCAGATGCATTATTTCAAAAACACAATATCAATAAAAGTGCTTTTTTTTCTGAACCTGAATATTTTCAATTTGAGCTGTGTAATATCTTCATGCACTATATTAACCAGCAACGTATACACAATATTACCCATCTGAACAATCTCAAAGTGGTATCTGATTATAGCATCAAAAATTATTAAAATAGACCTTGTAGTTGACCTTGTAGACCTTGTAGTTGCATTTTCGAGCAGAGGCCTAAAACTAGGGCTGAGGCTGAACAGGTTTTAAAAGCATGTACATTAAATGGGAAGTGCCCTGATTTTACACATTAAAACCAATTCACCAGTCATGTAGATCCCACATTGTTTAAAATGATGAACTTCTTAGGCAATTCTTTGTGAAGATGGAAGAAGTTGTGTATGAAAGCACAGATACGTTACTCCTAAGATTGAGGAGATATTTTGTTATTAAGATGTACTGAGATGATAATTGAGTGATTGAGTTTTAAGAGGCAGATAGAGGCAGATAGAGTATACTATCATTGTATGGTTCCTCCTCCTCCATGTGTACCTACAATTTCTTGGCTCTGAGCAGTACTGTTCACTTTCTGTATGGATTAAATATAGAATATATTGAACGTTAAGTATGGGGCTTTTCGACTGCAGCAACTTTTCCAGTTGACCAAGAACCTTTTGATGAACTAAAGCTGTGTTTAAACCGGAGGCACCAGGGGCTAAATGTAGTTCCAGCTTTCTAAATGGGGGATGGGGTTGGTAGGGCTGGTCATCATTAATTGGTCAAACGCAGGCACTAATTCTTCAACTTGTGTACCTCTTAAGTCTCAAAACAAGGAAGTACTCTAATATCAATATTAGGACAATGGTCGGACATGTCTTGTTGTTTATTTACACTTTGTCTACTCCCTGACTACCTTAAAAATAAAGAGCAAGGGAGAGAAGGTAACAGAGGGCGAACCAGCTGAGAGAGTGAATGAGAAAGAGGGACGGATACAGGGGACAAAGCCTGGAAAAGAGAAACTAAGATGTCATTTTCTGCTGTTACATTCTAAAGCAGGAACAAATAACTATCAAACACCCAGCAGGTGGTCTAGTGTGGAGACTCAGGAGTTTTCAGGCTCCTCTTCATTCATACTTTACATTTGAGTCATGCAGCCATACAAACAAACACTCAACATTGTTGTTTTCATATGTGGGGCGAATTGTGTTTCGACCATCAACGTTTTGTTGAAGTAGAAATCGAATGCCTGATCGACACGCTTCCTTTAATGTGGTGGGAACGCAAACAGAATGCTCGTTCTTAGCCGATGCTGCCTACACACGGTTACTGCGTAGAGCTAAACTAAATAAATATACAAGGTGCTGTTGTTAAGTCATATTTCTGCCACTTTCCCACAACTGATCCTAAATAAATTCATAAATGAATTAATTAATGTGCGCGAACACTGAATTTTCTGTATGTAATTATTCATTATATTATCAATTTATTTATGGAATTAAGGCTTCTGGGTGAATGATACAGGCTATAGTGTTGATGGGTCTGACTGTAGAAAGAGTTGATTTACCTTGAACTTTGACTTTATTGCTGGCTCTATTGTCATGACAACCGTAAGTACCAATATCGCCCAAACTGTCATACGTGATTAACACGAAGGAACAAGAAGTTGAAAAATGTTGGGGGAAAAATACACATTCTTGAATCATTTTCATTAGTAATGAGGGGCCGCTTGCAGTGTTTATGGGATACTAAAAGACTAAAAGCATAAAGTGTTCTCCTGCAGGATACTTTGCCTGTTTACAACCAGCCAGTGAGAATCCAAACAGCACTTCCCACATGATGTGACTGGAAAGACATAACACAGTGTTTTCTACCTGACATCGGGTGCAGTTGTATGTTTTTTAGTAGGTTTCTCTGCATGATGTAATTCTCCTATACTCATAGAGAAGTCATAATATGCCGTTTTTTCATTAGAATAATTGATGTCTGCATAATATCTAAAGACTGTGTCAACGGTGTCGTCCTCTTATCTTTTAGACTCAGCAAGCAATTTACCCAGAGAGAGCTTTTATATCTTCCTCAGCACTGACAGGTACACTGAGAAGCTCCCATCTCCCAACTCCACACAAAGGTCATTATCAGGTACAATCTTGAATTCAATTTTATGTATGCAGTTACTGATTTTTACAATTGGCACTTTCTAACTGTGTGGGAAGATGCACTGTTTTAATATTCTCTCACAGTCACATACTGGTTCACAGCCGATCCCAGGATGGAGTCACTTCTCCTCCCACCTTAATCTCCATTTTTCACCCTCTATAAGGACTTCTTTTCCTCATGGAGATAGAACGTTTCTGAGCCACATGATCAGATGTCCCTCTTGGACCCAATGAATGCTGGATGTTTGGACATGTCTGCAGAAGATTGACATGGATGGATCAGATATGCAAACATATTCTTTTCCAGGTGTATTACAAAAGAGGACATAACATTAGGTGTGAAGGACAACTTGTGGCCAAAGTGTGTATAGTTTTGTAATGCATTACTGGAATTAAGTAAGTTTCATTTAATGCACTTGGATTCACTCTCTTCAAATATAAAGGCTTTAGAAGCATGCTGCAGCATTCTGTGACACACTGTAAGGCACAATCCACGAAATAAATGGTTGTGTCATCTTAGTTCATGCTAAATAAATAAATAAAAGATACAGACAATAGTGATACATATTGTAATGCTACCTGTTGATAGTGTGTCATCAAGTCGTGTAATGAGTGAATACGTCTTACTGTTGGCAGACATACAAGGGTTGTTCTGAGGTGTGGATTAAATATTTCAGTGTCATTAGTTCATTGTGGATGTTAGAATAACTGTTGCGTTGAGCTGCATGTAAGTGAGCACAGTAAAGAGAAATGTGTGATCTAAAAACGTGTGATTAAATGGGTTTCATTGGTTGTTATTGCTTTGAATGTAAAAACATTGATTTTTACTTTAAAGACCCTGAATTAAATGTTTATCCGGATTTGTGCTAAAAATGGGCAAGCTGTGGCTCAGGGGTTGGAGCGGGTCGTACCGTATTCATCCCCGGCTCCTACTGTCTGCATGTCCAAGTGTCCTCGACTGAGGCACTGAACCCCAAATTGCTCTCCAGGCACTTCACAGCAGCCCACTGCTCCTAATGTTTAGGATTAGTTAGACACAGAGGTGTGTGACAATAGAAATGAAGTTTGAAGAAAATACCAAAATAGTTTCATGGCATCATTTTTTTCTCACAAGGACAATAATTCATTCATTTACTTGATTAAACAGAGTGAAAAACACATCAGTGACATATTGTGTCATATATGTAACTAATCAATGACCGGACACAAAACATACAAAAAAAGTACCTTCAACTGCAGATCAACATGGCCTCCTTCTGAGATGCTTTTTAAACCTTTTAGTTTTCTGAATATATAATATTACAATAAAGTCTCTGTTTATTTGTGATGATTCATATTTGTATCAGGATATGTGTGTGTGTGTGTGTGTGTATTTGTGTGTAGACACATTTTTCCCTCACCAGCATCAAATAGAAAATCATCAATTTTCAGAGTGCGAGCCAAGCGTGTGGGTCTAAAACTGGAAGTTGGTGACAGGGAGAGAGGCGGCAGTGGGTGTCTCTGTTCAGCCGTTATTGACAGTTCAAAGGGTTCAATTTGAAATTGAGCTCGTAAATGATCTCATACCCTTGACAGTCACCCTTAGGGGGGCCGACTCTCTCTTCTCTGCATCTCCCACTGTCATTAATACCCCCGCAAATACCTACTGTAACAATCCTGCTAACTGAATTATCTGGCAGCCAACCATTTTATAAAAATAAAAAAATCGACTATTATGTTGACACACACTCGCACAGCAGGAAACTGCACCCAAGGCAAGATAACATGAGAGAAGCTGACCGACTTCAAGGAACAGGTTTCATTTGAAATATTCTCTCAAAATGAATGCATCATTATTACGTCTTGATCATACATACTGTCATACTTCCTGACAGTCACTTCTTCCCAGAGACAAGGGAGTAGGTCATTTGTGTTGATAAAAGGTTGTGCATCTACGGAATGTAATCAGGTTCTGATGAGTATGACTTTGGAGAGTAATTACGCCGGATTTAGATTTCAGATGACTTCATCTGTTTTTCTGCACAGAGCCAAAATGGTTTCAGTGTCGAATAAGCTCATCCATTCAATTTGAATTCATGATCTATTTACATGTGAACCACTTTCATCTGGTGGCTGCTCACTGCCAATTTGAGCTTTGACTTGAACTGAAGATGAAATATGGAAATCTGTTGCTTTACTTTTGTGCGGGGAGCAGTCCAGTTGTCATGAAGGGGTTGTTCTGTTGAAATGGTGCATGGGTGTTCAAATAGTCAGATAATAAGGCACGTCTCATTAAGATTGCAGTTGCAACTTTCGACATGTTGCACTTACAATGATGATGGTAAGGTAATCTTCCTATTGAGAACACAACTGATGACGACACCGGCTTTGTCACCCAAACAAACCTGGTCAACATTGTGAGGCGTTACCAGGGAGCTGTATCACAAGGTGAGTTCAGAGGAACCAGAAGGCAACCTTTGGGTCTGAAACATGCATCCTCTCTACTGTCCATCAGGGGGCGACTCCTCAGAAGTCTATGAGAAAATGACTCTACTTCTCTCTTGATGTATTACCTCAGTAAACATTGTAAACATGAGTTTATGGTCTCAACCTCCAGTTTCATCTCTAGGTCTCATCATTTAGTAAATGATGGTCCATTTAGAGTCACACAGACCATAAAGCAGGGGATGCTTTAGGGCAGGGCATTTCAAAACACTGCAATTCAAAGTGACAATGTACCAATTGGCCAATACACTGAATTGCTTAATTGTTGACGCATTAATTGGGATGTAGCAATTGGAAAAAAAGTGTGCATGTGCCATATGGTGATACAATTGTATAGTTTTGAATGAAGTGTTTCTTTTTGCAAAAGATTCGAGGTCTTCTGCTTTGTCCAGGACTTTGTCTGATATATTTTCTGTTTTATAAATGTATTTGAATGTTCTTTGTCTAAGTGCAGAGCACATTTCACTTTTATTTCTTACTTAAAACGCACTGAAATCACTATTTTCTATCATAACAATGGATGAAATGACTGTATGTAGTGTGAAGTGAGTCGCTGGCTAGTGAGCATAGTGGAGAATTGAGCTGCTGAAGAGACCAACAACAGAGCTAAAAGGAGTATTAGAGGTGTAACTGTACACAGGAGTCACAGTCACCTTCCCAAAATGCAACAGGTCACTATAGACTATAATACTGAAAAGCATCTCTTATGCTATGAAACATGAAATGGTTTGTCTTGTAAACTGACACTGCCCAAGTCGGTCACTAGAAATTGGTCAAGGCAAAATAAAATATCAACCCTACAGAACTATTGCTTCACTTATGTTACTCAGTAGGTTTCTGACAACATGATGGAAAGACTGTCGCTCAAGGACGAGTCTCGTTCTGAAATCTCACAAGGTGACGTGAAATGCCGAAAAACAACATGAGTGCCGGTGGCAGTTTGTTGTAAAATGGACGGTCGTATTTATTTGAGCCAGAGTGTACGGATGAAGAGCTCCGATATATTGAAGAGCAGATAAGGAGAGAGAAAGAGGGGCATCAGGCCGAGGAGGGTGAACTCATGTCAACTCAACGAGTTGGGAGTGAGACTGGGCCGGTGAAGCAGCTGCTGCAAGGTGTCAAGAAGAGTTGAGCCCACAGAGCTGCCTCGGTAACATGCTGGCACATTCAAGGGAGAGTCAGGATATAAAAGCACAAAGCATATACTCAGAATAAAATGTAATCAAAAGATAAAGTGTATGAATTATATAACGAAATGTTTAATCAATATGTAACGAATGTTTAATGCATAGAGTGATTTAAAAATTGTAATAAGTGTTTAACAAATGTCCTGTGTGACCGGAGCTGCGATAAAAGTGTTTTGTCAGAATGACTTGGCAGAAAATAGGAGCAGATGTTATGGGTGGGGTTAGGAAAAGACTGTTGCGAGAGATGAGTCATAGAGGCATGATACAGGATGAAGCCTGGACATGTCCGGACATGTTTGAACCCAACGCCCTCTCCAGAGGGTGGGGGGGATGAGATCATGTATTGAACAGGAGGGGGCTGACAGCCCAAATGATGGATAAAAGAAGTGACTTGCAAACGGCAAACTGGGATTTCAACACGGGTGCCGTCCAAGTGCACCGATGAGGAGATACGGACGATCATAACTGATGTATTGAGGACTTCGTCTCTGTTCACGGAAAGAAGACCGCTGTTCGTGGACAATAAGATTTAAAGACGGAGGTTTTCCTCTCCCCACTGCTCGATTCTTAACAACTGGACAACGGAGAAGACGCAGCAGCCCTAGAAAGACTTTGTACTGAGTTTTGAGGACTGTTGAACGGACTTCGCTGCGAGAGCAGGAGGACCGAGGGTCTGGCCAGACCTTCGCTCCTAACAACTCCAAAAGAACCTTTTCATCGCACCTTTGAAAATCCAGCTCCAACCGAGCCATCTCGGCAACTAAAACTAATGAGTATAACCTGAGAAGAAAATTAACGTAACGAATCAAGTGTAGTAACTTTTTATGTGAGCTGTAGCTTTAACCCTTGCAAACTAACTAAATATAACCTGCAGTAAATATCTAATCTGCATTTAAAGTAAATTTCTCAAGTGCATTCATTTGCTCAAGTAGTAAAAAGTTCCTCGTGGCAGTAAAAGGTTAAAGCCATTGTATGTCTAACAACTGAGTTCTGAAAGGTTATCCTAGAGACCGAATCCACTTAACAACCCCTTACGGTTTTAGAAAGAAGTAATCCTAGCCGTTAAAACATAACCTGGCATTTACCAAGAGCACGGATCCATAAGAGGGAAGCTGCCATAACCGACGCGACTGGTGGGAGCGCCCGGGGCCAGGACTGGTCTCTCGGCCGAGCGCGCTCAGACCGGAGGAAGCAGGGTAGACGTCGGGAGTAACGGCAGTTAGCGGAGCCAGGCGAGTTCCCTCGCCAGAACACCAGCTCGACAATCTTTTAATAGAGAGCTGAGTCAGTAAGTAGCCCCGTATCGGGCCAGAAGTATCCCAGGATTTAACAAAGGCTACGGAGCATCGGGAGACTGGAATCTGTTAAGTGTGGGACCAACACGAGACTTGGCTAGACACGATCACAAACAGACGTAATGTTGTCAGACACTTCTAGTAACGATCTGAGCCTGTTAGTGGAAGAGCCCGAAAATGAAAGGACATGACTGGATCAAGTGCAGCTGACCTTGAAATGTTCATCGCACACAAAACGTTTGACATATAAGTGTCATTGAAGAGTTGAGTGACTAAGATTTCATTCAATCAACCTTAGAAGCCTAGAAGACATCATACAACATCTGAAGTCATCCTCCTGCTGCTTGGATATTCTACCAACACACTTTTTCAAAAATATTTCAAACTGCATGAGCACTGATCTTTTACAAATTGTAAACACATCCTTTCTCCCACAAGCCCTAAACACTGCAGTTATTAAACCCCTCCTAAAGAAAGCTGGTTTACACTCCGCAATGATGAAAAATTATAGGCCAATATCAAACCTCCCATTTTTAAGTAAAATAATTGAAAAAGCGGTTTTCCAACAGCTGACCGACTTCTTGGCCGTAAATAACTGCTTTGATGTTTTCCAGTCAGGCTTTCGACAGCACCACAGCACTGAAACTGCTCTTGTTAAGGTCTTCAATGACATCCACTTGAACATAGACAATGGCAGAAGTTCAGTCTTAGTGTTACTTGATCTCAGTGCTGCATTCGACACGGTCGACCATGCCATACTCCTAGAAAGACTAAAAATCTGGGTGGGACTCTCTGGCACAGCACTTAACTGGTTTGAATCCTACTTGAAGGGCCGAGAATACTTTGTGTCTGTAGCTGATTACACATCAGAGCTGACTAAAATGACATGTGGTGTTCCCCAAGGTTCAATACTGGGGCCTCTTCTGTTCAACATCTACATGCTTCCACTAGCTCAGATTATGGAAAACAACAAAGTGTGTTATCATAATTATGCAGACGACACACAAATCTACATAACTATGTCACCAGGGGACTATAATCCCATACAAGGGCTGGGTAACTGCATTGAACAAATCAACAACTGGATGTGCCAGAATTTTCTTCAATTAAACAAAGATAAAACAGAAGTAATTGTTTTTGGTACCAAGGACGAACAATTGAAAATCACCGCTCAGCTTCAGTCACTGATGTTAAAACCCACAAACCAAGCCAGAAATCTAGGTGTAGTTATGGATTCAGACCTCAACCTGAACAGCCATATCAAGACAATTACAAAATCAGCCTACTATCACCTGAAGAATATATCAAGGATTAGAGGACTTATGTCTCAACAGGATTTGGAAAAACTTGTCCATGCATTTATCTTCAGCAGGCTGGACTACTGTAACGTAGTTACAGTAGTCCAGCGTGTCCAACGTGTGTTTACAGGTCTCTGTAAAAAATCCGTCAGAAAGCTGCAGCTGATTCAGAACGCTGCAGCTCGAGTCCTCACTAAGACCAGGAGGGTGGATCACATCACTCCAGTTCTGAGGTCTTTGCACTGGCTTCCTGTCGAACAAAGAATTTACTTTAAAATCCTGCTGTTGGTTTACAAAGCACTGAATGGTTTAGGGCCAAAATACATCTCCGATCTGCTGCTACCTTATGAACCATCCCGACCCCTCAGGTCGTCTGGGACCGGTCTACTTTCTGTTCCCAGAGTCAGAACTAAACATGGAGAAGCAGCGTTCAGTTTTTCTGCTCCACATATCTGGAACAAAGTCCCAGAAAGCTGCAGGTCTGCTGAGACCCTCAGCTCATTTAAATCAAGATTGAAGACCTTTCTGTTTGCTGCTGCCTTTAATTGAACCACGTTCAATTAATATATTAATACATTTCCTGCATTTCTGCATTTTACTACTGCATTTTATTTCTTACACTGTTTTTTAATTGTTTTTGAAATCTCCTTTTCTTTTGCCTTGTGTTTTAATGCTTTTAATGGTTTCATGTGAAGCACTTTGAATTGCCTTGTTGTTGAAATGTGCTATACAAATAAACTTGCCTTGCCTTGCCTTGCCTAAGATTAAAGTTGGAACCATGACTCCATGTTGTGAATCATTCCTCCTCTTGTTTCCCCGAACCATAACAGTTTCTGTTGAATTAACTCACTCAAATCTCTCCTCTTACTGTCCAGCTGCTCATCCAAGTTACCTTCAGTCACTGCTTTGTGAGCATAACACATGTTATAACCAGAAGTAATTGCTTTGTAGACTTTTGGTTTTCAAATTGTCATCCGATACGTTACTATAAAAAATATTGATGAATTAAAGCAGCTCTAAAATAAAAACTTCATCAGAACAAACTAAAGGCCCTTGAATAAGAAAAAACCCGTAACAAACATAAAGAAAAGCTCAAGTGAAGTTTCATCTGCTATGGATAAGTTCTCACCTGACTTCTGAAAGTCACTCTTGTTTTTGTCCACTTCATATTTAATGTCAGGCTGCCCCACCAAAGCTTCAAGCTGCATTATTTACTTGAGGCACTGCTCAGGAACACACACTGGCCCTGGTTTTGCTGAGTATGGACCATTGTTGCACACAAATATTTCCTGACAACAGACAACAAGTGTAACATCAAGGTGTCATTGTCTCAGCTTGTGTGCTGATGAAAAGTTGGTGTACTCTTCCGGTAAAAGTTTGAGAGCAAATCAGGCTGTTTCAGAAAAACTACAGTATACCGTAAAGCAATAATCTTGTAGGTTTTAATTAAATTAAATGTCTGTTAAGTCACTATTGCCGAATTAGGTAACAAGATGGGGATTGAGCCTGTGGCCCACTAATGAAACTATTGCGATATTTACATATATGAAGTACATATATTTGCTGGAAAACAAATGCTCTATTAAGTTACGGCTAATGCAACGTGAACATTTCCTACTGCTGCAGCTTCACATTTAAAACATTTAACTGGTAAAACACGGGTTTTGAGGCTTTGAGGCAAACTTTACTTCGTGGCCGATTGGTGGAGTTACAACTTCTGGGTCCATCATGTGATGCAATGGGGCCAAAAAAGACAATTTCCAAAAGACTGTAAATAACTGGATTTGTTTTTTAAGTAAATCAACTTCCCAGCACAAACACTTGAATAGCCCTAAACCACGAGCTCCTAGAAGTTGTAAAATTCATTTCCCTGACTCTGTTAATGTGATGATGTATTCTGAGTTGCAACTAGGTCACTGTTAACATTGCAGCATTTCATCAGTCACTGTACAGATATAAGACCGTTAGTTGTTTTCTTGGGGCTGATATATGTATGATAGTTTTAAAGCTTCTGACTATGATAATCGGTGTAGTTTTGGAGATTGTTAAAACAAAACATGCGTTTCCATCCCGCCGGTGCGTTTTGGGGTTCAGAGGACTAACGGTCTTCACTCAACTTATGCGAGACAATTACTTATAAACGGACATCAAGAGCGTTGAAACACCTTCCGTCATTAATCTTACTAGCAACAAATATAGGAAAATTGGACAAATTGTGACAAAAGAATTTCATAAACTGCTGATTTCAAGATGAATTACATTGGCAGGGAATGTGGCGGAGCAGACTGTGCATTTAAAGCGAAGGAGTATTTCAGTCATAAAAGCGCCCATCAAAAGTCTTTCATAAACAATCTTCCCTCCTTCATGTTTAAAGCCAACCAAGCCGCCCGAGAAAAAATGTTGGCATTGCACATTTCTGCAGACAACGGGATACTTGAATGTTGATGTTTCAGAACCAAAAATACAGTAGGGAACAAGTCAAGTCACATTGAATTTTGGTTTCACCCAGGAGACCACCATTTTTGGTTGTTTCAGAACCAAAAATACATTTCAAAAATACATTTCATTAATACGTTTCATATCAGCCTCACACTCGCAGAAACACACAATCTCAAGATGACACACCATTCTTTCACTAGTTTCTAGGTCTGCACTCAACCAAAGAAATTCTTCATCGACTAATATTAGTGGATTTAGTTGATCTTTCTGCAAAACTGAGTTTCTCCACAAAGAATTACACAAAAGCACCACTTTAAATCTTATGGTTACTGGAGATGTGCTCATACATTTCTTGTAAATGAGTCATTGAGCATGAAAAAAGGCAAAAAAAAACTACTAAATAAATCTTTGGTGTACAACGACTAACCGAGGGGAAAGCCATACTAGTTTCTCCACTTGTTTTTCATTTTTTTCCACTTGTTATACACATGCACAATTTGAATTACTCTGTCAAAGCAGCAACAAGACAGAGATGTACTTTATACCAAAGCCTGCTTTGTATACCTTTTTAATTTCCTCATACAGGCTTATGTGAAAGATTGTTCCAGTACAGTACTTACATCTAATCACATTTCAAAGAACACAAAAGCTTCAGAAAATAATGTATACAGCATATTTTTACAACAATAAACACAAATAAAATTATAGGACAGTAGTCAATACAATATGTTGGAATAAACTCACTGAAACTAAAATAATTACAATAAAATTACAATGCAATCAAACAAAAAACATTGTAGGGGATGGTGGATGGTTTAGTTCCAACCTTCTGTTAGGTTCCTGCCTCATCACCTCATCCACATCACAAGGAATGTCCCTGGTCCCCTTCTTGGTTCATGTCCTCCTCCTCCTGCTTTCTTCCGTCCTCTACCTCTTCCTATCGCTCTCAGTTTGCCACAAGGCTCAGACTGATTCATGTTCAGTTCGTGTTTTGCCAATTGCATGTATGTTTTGCATTTTAAATTAAAGTGTTGAAGATATTTCATTCTTGAACAGATGTGTCTAATGTCAGAAACAGTGTGTAGTGTTTTGCATGAAGTGTAAAGCAGAAAATGTGTTTGTGCTTGTTAAAGGCATGGTTACAAAAGTTAAGCTTTTGATCCTTTTGTCTATGCATTCACTTTCAGTGTGAAAGCAAGAGCATCCTGACCAAATTTATGGTTGTTCCAATTAATTCTGTAGGAGGACTTTGTTAAAGTACAAAGGCTGAAAACTGCGAAAAGTGACAAAAAAACACAACATGGCGGGTTTACTGTAGTGCCCCTGACTGGTTGACTGAAATGAAAATGTCAGGGTATGTTACAGGATGCGATGTGCACATATGCTGCAAATTTGGTGATTTTAGGACAAACGGTTGAGAAGTTGTGTATTGATATAAGCCATGTCCCAAGGACGTTTATTGGTCCATATCTTCTAAACACAAAGAGATATCAAAAAGCTTTTGACAAAATTTGATGATGTAGATCCATTAATGATCCAGAGTAAATTTGGTAGCAATCGGACTCAGCATGTAGGAGGAGTTTGCAAAAATGTGTTTTTCACAAAATTCAAAATCTAAGTCGGCGGAGTTTAGGGGTCTGAGTGTTTTTTTTTGTAGAGCTAGCGGTGCTGGACATGTGTGTCCACTTATAAGTAAATCGGACATACTGGCTGAGGGGCGTCGCCGGTCCCAACTTCTAGGGGGCCCTAGAGAGCCATTTTTACACACATATGCAACCTATATCAGATGGCTATTTTCACCAGGCCTGTCAAGTGTGCAAAATGTGGTGAGTTTACGAGGATGGCAAGTCCCCCAAATATGCGCCCGATGTACTATGTGTATTCAAATTTCAATAGGGCCTTCGCTGGCCTGACGTCGGTTGCTCGGGCCCTAATTAACGGTAAAAAGCTGAAAACTGCAGTTATTGATTATTAGTATGATAACATTAAAATTAATACTTTCATTTTAACTACAACAATTGACAGTAACAAGGCAGTTGTAATTGCACTGCACTAACCTTGTCAGGATGTGTTACTTCAGAGAACTCAAGACAAATGCAAATCAAATCCAATGGAAACCACAGGAGTACTCCTGTCAAACTGAATGGACATGTGAACTCTGAAATAAAGCCTCTTGAAATGTGCCACAGTTAAACCTTCAGTGGGATACGAGCACTAGAATTCACTGTTAGTAATGATGCTGTAAAAAAGCAAACATTGTTTTTTAGATCACAGTTGGTTTATGCCAAGGGCAAGAACAGGAAGCAGAGCACCTTGGGAACGTATTCTCTGTGGGGAGCGTTCTTGCTTTCAGTGTTGGTGGATGAAAGAACATAAGACCAGAGACAGCAGAGCCTGCAGCAAAGGATTGTTATCAAGAATGACAATTACTCATCACAAATCTGTTACATAAGGACAATGTGTTTGGTAAATTAATTTACCAAACAAACATGTCCTAATCTGAGCTATCTGAACTGTAGTATTTTGCTTTATGATCAGTAAATTAGTCTTATTGTGGTTTCTTTAATAATGTCTTTTTATTTTTTAAATCACATCAATAGCAATAAATGGTTGTCACCCAGGGACTGCTTGGAACATGCTAGCTTTTATTGGTATTATTATGTATTTCATGATTTAACTGCCTCTTGGATACATCATAAATAACATCAAGAACAGGATGCTGCACAAAGTGTTGTGCATCATGGAAAACCCCTCACAAGTGGAGCTCTCATAGTAAGAGACTGATCCAGCTCTGCAGTACTCAGGACCTCTACAGGACGCCCTTCCTGCAGGTTCCCAGAACAACCACTCCCCTGTGATTCAGGACAGGGGGTCAGGAGGTGCTTCTCCCTCAGACGAAAGACTAGATCCAACATTTCAAATGTCTGGATGTCATACATCGTCTGTGTCTGATTCATCTCGCCTTCCAGCCAACAAGAGCAATTTTCCTTTGTATGGTAATGAGGCTATCAATGGCAAATTGCTCTGCAACTATACTGCTGCAGATACATTTTCAGCAATTGTGCACTTGCATGCAGGTCATTATGAGCCTGGAGTAAACTAAACATGTCCCAGACCAACACAGAAGCATGACTCTATCAAAGATCATCGTTAAAACACTTGTCGGCATTTTAATAACATCGCTTACTGACTTTAGTTTTTTTGATCACATCATCCCCGTCTCGTCATGTTTCATGCCACTCACTGCTGTCAGATACAAAATAAAGAATCCATCCAAGAACTCGCAGATATCTTCAGTTAGTGTGCCAAGAAATGTGTTCTCCGGAGGCGTGTGACTGCTCGGGGGGGTCATGGTTTCAGGCTGTTGGCAGCATTGAAAAAGAATAAATATATACATGTAGATCAGTTGGAAGCAGTCTCAACTTACACGGAGGAAGTGCATTTTTTGTTTGCCAATACTGGGTCTATCTTTAAGTTGCATTGGCTGTAAGAACAGTCATACAATAATGAAACTGTAAATGCTTTTTTATTCAGGGCATACTGTAGAGTTAGAGATAATGGATCGAAGCCATGGATAAAAGAGAGAGGGTATGATGAAGGATGTTCGTCGTGAAGCGGCAGCAGCAGCAGTTGCGGAAGTTATGGAGAGAGTTGTAGCTTCCGTTTCCCCTTCAATGAATTTGACTCTGTGATCCACTGCTGTCTGTATCAGTGCTCTCTGTCTCTGCAACTCCTCCTCTCAGTTGGACATGACTCTGTGACTCTTCAAGTCTTTGGGCAGAGGAGGTCATATTTCCTCTGCTCTACTCCATCAGATGCTTCAACAAAATCAAAACTGAAGCCAAATACCTGCAAAAATATATCACAGCAATCAGGTTCAACATGGTGTCTATCATCTTCAATATTGCAATTATGATTATTGATAATATTATCAACAATAACCAGAGGTCTTGACATGTAGTTGCTTGAGACATCAGATCAGTGTGTCGTTAATTCATTCATTTTATTTGATAAATGAACAACCAACCTACTTTGACCCATACAGTCTAAGCCGTGGTGTTCATAAGGTGATCGGTTAGTCGCTCTGCCTAACCCGAACCCGAACCCATGAAGTGCTCATTGACTCACTTCATAGTCTGTGCCTGTCTTCAGCTAAACTAAAGGAAATGTTTGAGAGGAGACGCAATGGGGTAAATAATTCAACTAATGAAACTTCCCCAGATGATTTTTGAGACAATCATTTTAAATAAATGTTATGTTTCAATGTGCAAAGAAGGCATCATTTAATTTTGTATGTGGTAAGTTGCAGACAATTTCAGTACAGGGATCTATATCGCTCCATTAATCAAAAAATACTGTCGGTAGTAGAGCCACAACAAAACAATGTCTGCCATGATTTCATGAATAAAATATAAAATAAATCATGCTGTGAATGATATATGAATACCCCCCCCCCCCCCCCCAGTACAAACCTTCAGAATATGGATAGCAATAAAACTACAAAGTGTGGAGTATGTAAATGTTTCTGACGTGGAGTTTTCTGGCTCAGAGTCTGAGAAGAGAAATAAAGAAATGTTTTGTATCTGTGGAATCACCTTCGCTAACATTGGAAAACATGTTTCCTAATATTACTTCTGCCAAAATAGCGTTATGGGGAAGATGTTGTTGCCCTATGTATTTATGAAAACTGTGCAGACCGACCCAGCACAGTCTTCATCACAGTGATGCCTGACATCTCTCACTCATATTAACGTTATCTCTTCCAACCTTCCTGTGCACTCCAGACAGGTGAACATCTTCACTGGAGATCGAGACAGATTTTCACTTGCTCACATTTATCTGCTCGTTTTACAGCTGTCTCATAACTTGATATACACAGGAGCTCTTATGTTACTGAGGCTACTGCTGCAATTAGAGAAATATATTCTATTTCATAGCTATTGGGTTTGTCCCTATGCATTTGCAGTTCTGCAGATTTGTTCCACATCCTTGTGCCCTCCCATGCCATGTCTTAGTTAATCCTGGTATTGTAATATACCTTTCTTCATTTACGTAGTGTTACACATTGTCATTGTCTTTGTAACTTTTCACAAATTGACTCCTTCAAAGGGTTCTACATTCTTGTTTTGTATTTCTTTGTTTCCATCCATCTGCCCATCAGAATTAAGTGTCAGGCAGAAACAATGCATTTCCAATTGTAAATGAGTTCAATGTTACTCGACCTAAATAAATTAACTTTCACTTCAGAAGAAACATTCGTTGATAAAGTAAGGTTTGTAATAAGAAAGGCAGATAGATGCTCGACTAATGCAGAAACAAGTCAACGTTAATCAACAAGCTTTAGACCTAAAGTACGATCGCCCTTGATTTGAATTTACCATCTTCCCTGGTGCTCCTTAAACTCTGCTGAAAGGGGCATTGAACTATTAAAACTAAATTTGATTTATAAATGTCAAACAACGCATTTAATTGATAAACATCAATCAGTGATATCAGTCACTGAATCTTCCAGGTCACACGTAATCCTTTTCATTCATACATGGTTTATTGTTATTCATTTTACTAATTTACTCATATTCTTTGTTCATTCCATTATTTTTCATCCATTCTCCTGTCCTTTGCCCCCCTGGCCTCCTGTCTTACTGTCCTCTCTCCTTTGCCCTCCTGTCCTCTGTCCTTTGCCCTCCTGTCCTCTGTCCTCTGCCCTCCTGTCTTACTGCCCTCTGCCCTCCTGTCTTACTGTCCTCTGCCCTCCTGTCCTCCTGTCCTTTGCCCTCCTGTCCTCTGTCCTCCTGTCTTACTGTCCTCTGCCCTCCTGTCTTACTGCCCTCTGCCCTCCTGTCCTCTGTCCTGTGTTTGGATATTTCCAAAAACGAAAATTGAGAAGATGAAAATGACAAGAAATATTAAACATGATACTAACCATTCCTGTTTCAGCTTTCAAACCGTGGTCTGGAAGCATATGGGGGAGCTGGTTTTGTCTCCAGGGACACAGTTACTAAGCAGCCTCTTTAATTAGCTTAACTCCAGAGGTGAGACGCTTCCGCTGCCACTATTCTGTTACGTCATTGGGCTGGTGCCGCCCCAGCGGTGGCTCTCAGAAGATGGGATAAGGTGTGTACATGCAACATTCTCCCGGTTTCTTTTGGAATACTTCAGTGAGCATATGGAGGTGAATATACTGTTATAAATTCAATTATTTATTTAAATAAGTCATAGTCTAAAAATAACATGAGCCGTCAGTGCTAAAAAAGGAAATACATTTAAATGAAAGATGGAATTGAATCGTGACGTTAAATCAAAAGTAAAATCAATTCGAGAATTTGGGGAATCGTAACACCCAAAAATTAGCCCATTTAGTATATTACTCCGAAGAAAGCCTGCTGAACTTCTAATTGCTATACATGTCATTATTTTGTCCACAGACAATTCAGACTGATTACCCAATGTATGCATTCCTTTGCAGATTACCCACAATCAATTGGTATTAATAGCCAATGCAGACACATTTTTACAACAGCCGATTGACCATTTGTCCCATTCAGAAGAATTCAACATGAGCCTTTGTAGTCTGTGTACACCAGTGGCATGGCCCTGTGGAGGGTGGTGGGAGAAAAATGTTTCTCACTTGAGCCTTGTAGTAAGGATGGTGAAGACATTCCTTCCAAGTTGTATTCATCATGTATTTGTGTCAGAGGATATTTGTTTCACAGCATCTGAGTGGAGAAATGAAGTCAGAAACAGTATAGTAGGGAAGTATTATGCTTAATGAAGCTCTCCAATAAATAAGCGCAACAGGCTTCTGAGGGAAATGAAAATCGATGCTTCATTATGCATGCTGTGACAGGTCCCACGACTTGATTGGTTGCAAACAGCATGGAGACTGTCATATCCTGTTGGTCCAAGTCATCGTGCCTCCTCCTATTCGGCTGCCAATTTAGCTTTCTAATTGTTGCTGTCTGAGACAACTATCTCTGGCAACATAGCTGCATGTTCTGGAAATACTGTCAAACTTTCTCACTGCGGTTTGATATATTTGAAGTTTACCAATAATGAAAGTATACAGAGTGAGGTGGTCTGCTGCTGTGTTTAAGGTGGGAGTTCCCAGACTGCTGTGAAAGCTCCAGGAGCCCTTGAGGGGAAACCAATGAAAGAGAACATAGCTTCATGTTCCTTTCTATATATATTCAGCACATGGAGTATCTTTTTCTCCTACTGTCAAGTCACCAGAGACTTCACACAATTCCCCTAATAAACCATCTCCAACTAGTAGAAGTAGGTTGAGCAGCAACACAAATGTGATCCTTCCCAACAACCAACAGGGCCAGTGGTGTTTACTGAAGCACCCGTCCAAGCTGGAACCTCCACTATCAAGGATTCATTCCTGGGCCCAGCACTGGTGGGAGAGTGTTTTCTTCCTGTGCCACACAAATTCAACAGTTCCTGCATGAGAGTCCTTTAGTGATAGTATGTCCAGTTCAAGTAAAGTCGATTAGCTGTTCTACAAAATCCAGCACTCGAATGTAGTCTGATTTGAAACATGTTACAGTGCTTTTCAATCTGAACTTTTTCACTTATTTAGGAACTCACTTCAACACTAAGAGTTTTAATAAAATGTGATGGAAATGTTTCACTATAACCTAGAAGGTAAATCCTATAGAATATCTGTTACAAATCCTGCAGCTCCGTCGAGGACTGTCTCATCCAGTGCGTGGGAGAAGCTAAGCATTGAAGAGGCTAGGGAAGCAGCTGTGCTCTGAGACGAGGGAGTAAAGATGTACATTTGCCAACCAACCAGTCCTCATTCTTTAAGCCTTTTCTCCAAACACTCTGTAAGAAAACATATGTGATCAACAGAAGTCTCACCTCTGAGTCTTTCATTTAGACAATGCTTTGCTGAGGCGTCTTCTTAGTCCAACTATGGTCCTGTTTACACCCGGCATGAACATGCTTCTGGGGCGAACAGATCACAAGTCAACTGCTCTAAATACGACTGTGATCCCATCACTCAAGTAGTTTAACAATGTGACCACATGACTTTTGTATGCATCCCGACAAGGTTGTAACAGGAACACAGGTCATTAGAGCCGCAGCTCTCATTTTGTTCCTCTTTTTTCACATCTCCAGTTATCTGGAGATGTGCTTCATCCCAACAGTGAAGCAGATATCAATCAAAATGAAGAATTATGGCCATGATGAAGTAGTGTCAGCAAGCAAGATGTGTTGATCAGCGGACCTTTAACCTTTCGGCTCCTCGTCCTCACACAGAGGTGAAGACACTCCTGACAGGGAGACCTGGACCTGGACACGACACAATGAAACAGCTTCATCGTGGTGTGACATCAGATCCTGATATCCTGAAGTTATGTTCAATGAGCCTGACGTCTGAGAATGCAAATATGTGTCCAAAGCAGCTGAAGTGAGAGGAATATGATTTCTCCCCTCACAGGGATTACGTGAAGGAGATTATGTGAAGGAGTCTGACGGGGAGAAAGTGATGCATGGGTGCATGCATTTTACCTGTACCTTGTTTTCTGCAGACTCAGGTTCCAAGTGCTGCAAACAAGTTCTGTGAGGGAGCTGTAAGCCTCTCTTTGTGATGTGGTCCGACTGGCACCAAGTGTTTAGAGATTGTATGTCCAATTATTCAACATTTGATGTGGGCTCATTACTGCCCCCTGTGGATGAAGGGCAGAAAACCGCTCAGCTTTTTCTGTGGAAAGCATCTGTGAATTTCTCCCATGCAGAGAATAGGATGGGTCTGTAAACTCATGAACAAGGAGCAGAAAGCTGAACACTTTTTAAAACTGGTTTCCTCTCTGTTCTTTAAATATAATATCATTTAACATAAATTCTAACTCCAGCCTGCACAGTACGGGTCATTCTTAGCACACAAATATACAACACTTCTGTGGCAGCGAATGTCTGCCAGGTTTTAAAATGAATCACAACTCAAATCCATTGACTTTACTCAAAATAGCAGCACTGAGAATTTGAGGGCAAGTCGCATCACCCATTGAGTGTCACCTCATTATGTTTCTTTCTGTCCAGCCGTGTTTCTATTCTCCACAAACAAACTCATCTATGTGCTGTAGAGCAGGGGTTCTTAACCTTTTTGACCTCGGGGCCCAACTTTTCAAGTACAAAGTGTCCCGGGGCCCACTCTGACTATATGTATCAAAAGTGTCAGACAACCTGTAGGTCATACAGAAACAGAGCAGTGGGCCTTTGGAGTCAGTAAAAATTTAAGATTTTTGTCCGCATAAAATAAAAAAGTATCTTTCAGTATAAATAACTGCTGGTGGCTGTATCTGTACAGGCAAAGGACATTATAGGACTGTAACTACACTATCAGTGAACAACTGCCTCAAATTTGAAGAAGATTGGACAAAGTATGACCATACAGAGTTTCTTCACGAAGAGATCCAGGCGGAGCTCTAAAAGGACATTTGGAGACCCAAATGGACACATGGTAACCACATGATATTCTGACACACTAAAGGTGTTTCTCCCTTTATATTTTGATATTATATTATTTCCCTTTTATTATTAGCCTTTGCAAATTGCAAAAACTATGTATATATGGTCGAAGACATGGTGTGTGAGTAGCGGACTTGCAGTGCTTAATGGCTGCAACCGAGCGCACGAACGAGAATGAGAATAGCTCAGTTACGCAAACGTTGGTTGACGGCTTATGGAAGAGGAGGATAAGGTTTGTACTATAAGTACTAGCGTTTTCTGAAGGCAGTAGCTCCATGGTAACATCCGCGAGCACGTTGTCGGGTCTGTAATGTGTCTTTTTCCGTCGAAATGCTGCAAGATCCGACTTGCAGCGGTTATGGCGACTATGGACAGTGTGTGTGTGGGCTCCTTTTGTGGAGAAACCATAAGAAATGAAAGAAAATCAATGATTTATTTGCAAAGATGAGGATTTTGGGCATGCTGGGATACCAAACACGGACATGTTTTGTGACGTATTTGCGCAAACAAGCCGTAGGAACGGAAGGGGAGGGGATCGAGGATGCCGGTGTTGAACAGGCAAAACCCTTGTTAAATAAATGAGATGATACAATGTGATGATCACAAAGACATTTATTATCATGTGTATGTAAACCTGCATACACAACAAGAAGCCCAACAGACTTTCCCACGAGCGTTGGATGTTTCGTCGCTACGTGTCGCTTTATTTTTGAAGGCTCCAGTGCTTCGTTTGATAGCAGTAGCCCACATTCCACACACTGAGCACTCGGCTCTGCCTCGTTGCCTCCGTTCACAAAGCCGTACTTAAGAAAGTCAGGGTTGTACTTGCGCACACATTTAGACTTTTGGGGGGTATGGCACCACTGTCGTCTTCATTTTTTCTTTTTAATAACTTATCCATAACTTTCGCTACAGGCTAGCGGCTAGCTGAGTGTCTTCTTCTGCTTATTGCAGCTTGTTAAACAACTGACTGACGCATTACCGCCACCAGGTGGTGGGAAGCTATATTGTAACTGAGCGTCTCATGGATAACAGTAATATCTCTGGTGTCTTCAATTGATAACCTATGCGGTCCCGCGGCCCACAGGTGCAAAACTGAAAGTTTTTCCCTCTAGGTGGCGCTCCCGGCCCAATCATGGGCCGCGGCCCTATGGTTAAGAATCACTGCTGTAGAGCACTTCCAGCTGTCATAACACTGCATCAAATATCCTCATTAAAGCGCAATCGAGACATGTCAGACGACAAGAATCACATCAAGGGATGATTTTCAGAAAATTGCCCCAATCACAGATCACCCTCTGCATTAATCAGGAGGCTTCTATTTATTTAGCCTTCATTGGATAGCAATCCTGCATCATCTTTGTTAATCCTGCTCTAGTTCTGTCAGAGGGCAGAGAAAGGAAAGCAGGGTTGTGGATTCAGAGCAGCCCAAAAAAAAAAAACTGAGAAAAAAACAGAGCTAGGACTGTTCAGGGGTGATCGACGGAAGCTTCAGCCAATGCCGGCTGAGCAGAGGCTGCCCTCCCCCTCCTCTCCCCCAACCTTGCAGAGTGCTGGTCCCTCTGTGTGCTGTAGTAGGTGGAAGAGAGGGAGATCGAATACTGCGTGAGCAGTCAGCCTCTGTGTGTGCGTGCTGCCTACTACTACTTGCACTGGATTTAAAGCATCTTCACTTCAACGCTGCAAGTGGTGGATGAATCCAAATTGACATTCAGGAAAAAAGCAAAGAGAGACAGGAGAGGGAAAAAAGAACAAAGTGGACAGCTCAGTGAAGCTCCCTGTTGTGGGAAGATACAAAAAGAGCGTGTATAAAACAGCAGATCAGAATCAACTCTGTTTAGGAAGCATGTATAACTCGGTGTGTTTCATCATCCTGTCGTGGGTGTTTGCTGTGCTGGTGTTCCCAGGTAAGACTTCTTCTATTCCCCTGTCTCTTCTTTTTGAGTCTATGATTACATTATTCTGTCTTGTCTGTGGCTCCTCAGCTCCTGTTAGCACAGAGTGGTGCACTGTTGAGACATATATACTCTCTTTCTTTATACTCTGTCTACAAATCAGTCAGCTTGACTCTGTGAGGCTTGTTGGGACATCTAAAAGATGAGAAGTTGTGTTTTAAGTTCACGGAGAAGGTTCCTGTGCTGGTTCAGTCCTGCCAAGGATTTTCCAACAAGGAATGAGAGAGAAAAAAACAAAGTTGACACACTTGTCAACTTGTCAGTCTTTCAGAGGATGATATTAAACTGTGGGCGGCTGTGGTTCAGTGGTAGAGCAAGGTCGTCCTTCAATCAGAGGATCGGCGGTGTGATACCCGGCTTTACTAGTCGATGCCAGACTCTCCCGTCATGTTGTATGAATGTTAGTCCTGATGGGCAGGTGGCACCTTGCATGGTAGCCCCTGCCGTCAGAGAATGAATGGGTGTGAATGGGTGAATGATGACATGTAGCGTTAAAGCTTTGAGTGATAGAAAGACTAGAAAAGCTTATACAAGTAGAGTCCATTTACCATTTAAACCCTAATGCCAAAGGTTTGCCGACAATAATTACGAAATCAATCTTTCTCTAAAAGAATCATTGACAGCTAGATCATCTTCTGTTGGTTTTTTTTCGAAATCTCAGTATCATCAATAATATCAATATTTATTTGGCATTAATGTCAAAATATTTTTTTACTAGCTGCCATTTGAATTTTCTTTTTTCATCCTAACAGTGAAGCAGATATCAATCAAAATGAAGAATTATGGCCATGATGAAGTAGTGTCAGCAAGCAAGATGTGTTGATCAGCGGACCTTTAACCTTTCGGCTCCTCGTCCTCACACAGAGGTGAAGACACTCCTGACAGGGAGACCTGGACCTGGACACGACACAATGAAACAGCTTCATCGTGGTGTGACATCAGATCCTGATATCCTGAAGTTATGTTCAATGAGCCTGACGTCTGAGAATGCAAATATGTGAGAGGAATATGATTTCTCCCCTCACAGGGATTACGTGAAGGAGATTATGTGAAGGAGTCTGACGGGGAGAAAGTGATGCATGGGTGCATGCATTTTACCTGTACCTTGTTTTCTGCAGACTCAGGTTCCAAGTGCTGTAAACAAGTTCTGTGAGGGAGCTGTAAGCCTCTCTTTGACCTTAGAACTTAACATGGGATGTGATCAGGCTGGCACTAAGTGTTTAGAGATTGTATGTCTATAGAAAATGTGTATAGAAAATGCATTTCCTGCTGAAAATGCATTGGAATGCTGAAATGAATCTCAAAAACATTGCTGAAAATAGATATCCAATTTTAAAAAAATTGCAAAAAGCTTAATAATTCAAAAAGTTGTAAGATTACAAATATGAAGTCATATCACCCCTCCTGAAAGAGCTGAACATTTTGATTTTCGAACGGTTTCTGTAGCTTAAAAGAATGCCAGCGGTAGTGATATTTGTTGCAGTAGTAGTAGAAGTTGTAGTAGAAGTATTATTAGCAGTTTAAGTATTAGTAGCATTTGAATAAGTACTAGCTGTAGCAGTAGTGATATTTGTAGTAGAAGTTGTAGTCGAAGTATTAGTAATTAGAAGAAGTAGTAGAAGTAGTAGTATCAGTAGTCGTAGTAATAGTTGTAGTCGTGGTCGTAGTATTTTATATAACAGTAGTAGTAGTATAATAAGTAGTAGTAGTAGTAATAGTAAAGTCAGTTTTTGAAGTAGCAGTAGTAGTAGTACTAGTAGCAGTCGTACTAATAGCTGTAGTAGTATTAGTACTGGTTATTAGTACTGGTAGTAGCAGGAATAGCAGTATTAGCAGTTGTGGTATGAGTAATAATAGTAGTGGTAGTAATAGCAGTAGTGGTAGTAATAATATTTATGGTAGCAGTAATAGCAGTAGCAGTAACAGCAAAAGTTGAAGTTGTAGTAGTAGTAGTAGTACTACTAGAAATATTAGCAGTAGTAGTAGTTGTCGCAGTATTAGTAAGAGCATTCATTATTTCACCAAAAAAGCCTAATTTTGAGCTAAATGTTTAAATACAGTTAATCCATGGGGCTTTTATTTTGAAAGGGTGGTGCTGGGTGGGGGGGAGAGGGGGAGAGGAGACATAATCATCATGTTTGACACACATAAACAGAGGTTATTAAATGACAGGCTTCATCACAAGCAGTTCAGTTAGAATTCACTCTCTGGGGCTTTTATTTTGAAATGGGGTGTGGGGGAGAAGGGGAGAGGAGACAGAATCATAATGTTAGATAAACACAACCCGGTTATTAAATGACGTGATGATGATGTGTTGATGCTCATCACAAGCATTTCAGTTAGGATTCATTCTGCTGGATGGAGTATGGCAGACTGGTTCTGATGCTGGATGGAGTATGGCAGACTGGTTCTGATGCTGGATGGAGTATGGCAGACTGGTTCTGATGCTGGATGGAGTATGGCAGACTGGCTCTGATGCTGGATGGAGTATTGCAGACTGGTTCTGGTGCTGGATGGAGTTTGGCAGACTGGTTCTGGTGCTGGATGGAGTATTGCAGACTGGTTCTGATGCTGGATGGAGTATGGCAGACTGGTTCTGATGCTGGATGGAGTATTGCAGACTGGTTCTGGTGCTTGATAGTTGTTGCAGCGCTGATGGATTTGGCAGGTTGTATCAAGGGGAGCTACTCTCTCTCAAAGCCAGAAACCAGAGAAGTCTCAGACTTGTGATGTCATCAAATGTAAAGTTTGGAGCCTCTTCATAGACACTGAACGGGAGACTGATTTTGTGGACACACAGAATCTTTTTTTTTGTTTTTCTTTATACCCAAATGTACTGTATTGTATTGTATTGACCAGAAAGAGTCTTGTGCTGTCTGTGGTGTGATCAACACACATTTCCCAGCATGCAAAGTGTTTCACAAAACACAAAGGAATAGTTTTGGGAAATAAGTTTAGTTGTATAAGTCTTCCAAATGAAACAAAAAAAGACTGTTTTTCCATGCCCTCTAGTACAACACAGAAAAGAATGAGCATGATGACCATGCCTCTTTCACATCTTTATTACGGCAGTGCGGAGAGCGTAACACGTAGTCACGCAGATACGTTTACATCATCATACGTCATACGTGTACAAATAACACCTAAAAAGCAAGAAAGATGTTCCTATTGTTTAAAAGGACCTAGTTATTGTCGCGTCATTGACAAAGAGTGGGTTAGTCTTTCTCCCGAAACAAATGCACGCGCTAGCCAGATGAAGATCTCCACCACACCAGGCGGTGGTGCTTTAGAAGCAATCACCGCTGAAAGCACAGGGGCCACCACCATCTACACAAACTAAACGTTCCTGATCTCAGCTTTGGTTAAGAGAAACATCCTGGTTTGGATTGAAAGGACTACTTTGTTAAGACAATGTAAAAACAAACACATGGTTAAAGTGAAGAAATTGTTGTGGCCAACATTTTGTTGACCCATCCGCACCCTGACCTCCCTTGTGTTAGTCTGTAATAACATCACCTAACTTCCTCTTTTGCTCCAGTTATAATCCCTACAGCACGATATGGCGCTCTCAAGCCCTAATGCATTCATTCTTCTTTGGAGCACAGTCTGGCTTATTGGCTTTCTTGTTGAGAGTTTAATGAGAGGATTAATTCTACTGTTACCTGTTACTTTTCTACTGTTACCTGTTACTTTTGCCTTTATGTTTTTAATGGTTTCATGTGAAGCACTTTGAATTACCTTGTTGTTGAAATGTGCTGTACAAATGAACTTGCCTTGCCTTGTTATACTGTATCTGTTTGATAAATATAAAGCTACAGCCAGGAACACAACGCCGTTATTGTTAATTAACTCAATAACACGTCACATATCTCACGTGGCATTTTCCTCCCCTTCTGCTATCTGTGTTATCTATTTTGCAAGGGCTCCATTACTGCATCCTGGGTTTCGAACGTTGCCCAAGACCATTGTGATCGGTTTAAAAAAAATACAAACAAGCCAGAGCATTTCCCCTATATTATAATATTAATGTGTGGAGCCAGACACAGCACTGTGGAGGTAGTTCTGGCTATGCGAGACTACACCTCATACATGGTAACCTCACTCATCATTCACTCCTCCCTACTCATTATCCAGGGAGTTCTAGAGGATTATATGGTGAGCTCGTCTGAAAAGTGAAGAAACGCTTTCGGACATTACTCGGGTCATTTCCTCTGCGGCGTTTATTACTGCATTGCTGTCGCACAACTGGAACTTGCCAGATCAAAGACAGCTGATATGCCATCTCTAATAAATACATAATGACTATGTTGTTGAGTTGACTCTTAGCGACATGCTCTGAGTGGATTTAGCATTGTCTAAGGCTTTTATTGTCAGAGCGGAACGTGTGGGCAATGAAAGTATTTTCCCCAATTGATAAATACAAACAATATCAACAATATGAACAAATACTTGGCGTCTGTGTTGACATGTGCTGCTCTGCTCACATTACATATATTATTTTTATACCATAGCTCATGGATTCCTCTCAGTCGCGCTGCTCTTTCTCCTCTCATCCGTCTGTCACATCTTCCTTCAGCCTAATGCATGATGGTATAACGTGTCCGTTAGTGACTTTTAGCAAGAAAGAAAAGAAATTCCAACAGAAAAAAAAACCATATAGTGTACAAATATCAAAAGTTCAAAGTTCAAAGTTTGCTTTATTGTCAATTCCACAATGTACTGAACATACAGGGGAGTTGAAAAGACGTTTCTCTCTAGTCCAACATATAACATAAAGTGAATACAGTGCAATAGATTAAAAAACATTAAAAAAACATTTAGACAATAAATATATATAATAAGAGAAAAAAAACAAAAAAAAGCTATCAATCTGTATTTAGCAGCAGTTTGACATGGGCAGTCTTAAAAGAGAGGAGGGAGAGATTTCAGAGAGTTCAGCTTCCTAACAGCCTGGTGGACGAAGCTGTTTGAGAGTCTGGTGGTGCGAGCACGGAGGTTCCGGTATCTTCTCCCAGAGGGCAGGAGGCTGAAGAGACTGTGTGAGGGGTGGCTGGAGTCGCGCACAATCATGGTCACTTTGCGGATGAGGCGAGTTTCATATCAAGCCTTATGTACCATGCTTTTTTCCCCCTCTCTCCTTTCTTCATCCAAGGAAGGAATTTGCTGAGTGTGCATGTTCTTTTTCAGCGCTGCCCTGCTTTGCAGTCATACACATTCTGTACATACCATCACACCTGGGAGCTGCCCGGCACCACTGCAGTTTATCTCACCCACAGACTGAGCAGCTGCTGCTCACCTGCCTTGCTCAAGGGTATGTTGTCGGTAGCTGTTGATAGCAAAGAGAGTATGAGGAGAGAATGCCACTTTGAAGTTTTGAAGCAGTATTCATAGTCATGAGGTTGTTGTGGTGTTTGTTTGTGTGTGTGTGGGTGTGTGTGTGTGTGTGTGTGTTTTCCTACGACAGTGACTTGACGAATTCAGAAACGGGATGTATTTACTGAATGACATGGCTTTCTGAATCATACACCCTGCTGTTGGTTTAGTTTATCTTCTATTTGTTGGGATTAATTGGACTGTCACTCTGTCTGTAGTTGGAGCCTGTATAAGCTTTGCCTTCATGTTTAATGTCTGTAGAGAGCCTGACCCTATGCGGTGTGAGTCCAGGCAGATTGTGGAAGTTCTACAACACGCATTTGCATCAGCAAAAGAAGAATTGCAAGTTTAGATGTTTGAATGAATTCCATATTCTGTCTTGTACAAGAAGGAATTAATCTCTCAAATTAACCCTTCTTAAGTGAGCCTGTCCAAATAAATGCATGAGAACCTTCTCTTTTTCATTAGTCTGGGCAAAGTGTAGTAATGAGAATCCTTGGTGATTCCTGAGTAGTAGCTCGCTAATGTCGGTCCAATTATTGAGAATTGCTGAGTATTGTGTGTATTTTGACACCCTTTGACAATAAACACCTTGAAAGAACAGCACATTTCTAAAGAATGTCACATGAAACGGCTTTATCAGCTCATTTTTATTTAATTTAGCACAATATATTGCTTTTTGCCTCTCAGCAGCTTTAAGTAAGTAAGTAAAATGTATTTTTAACGCGCTTTTCACGAACATAAGTCACAAAGTTCTTAACAGGGCAGAATTACAAACAAAAAACATAATGTGACTATAGGGCCAATAATTTACATACACACAGAAAACCCAAAATTAAAACATGGTTTAAACATGGGTCAAACAAACAGGACTTTCACCCAAACGATTGCGGTTTGTGTCCCAGTGAAACCAAAAGTAAACACCAACGTCACCTAAGATTGTTGCACTTTTAACGTAATGTTATGTAAGAAAGTCCAAGGCAGTTGTTATTCATGTAAAGTAGTCAAGTTAGTTTCGTCGCGTTACGTTTTTAGTTGAACTCAAACCATGATCTTTTTTCTAACCTTAGCCAAATAGTTTTGTTGGCCAAACTTAACGAAACGTTTACCGTTAACCCCGTGTTACTGTGCATTTCTGCAAGCCTAATATGAGGCTGTTATGAAATGTATTCATGAAACCCATTTTTCAACAAACAAACATTGCAAACAATTTTTCTGCTGACTGGGTTTGTTTTTGTGAACGGTCCAAAGATTTCCATATTCATTATTCCTGCCTACGATAAACATGATGTGGATGGATTCAAATGGATGACACAGAAACTACAGTTGCTTTATTACCCATTACATTCGAAATTCTTTGTTTTATTTTCCTGTTCAGTAATATTGGTAAAATGTTATTTACTTTCAAGTATAGCCAAATTGATCAAATTTTTTTACATGGAAAGTTGTGCAATGTGGCGATGCTGTTTAACATGATGTATTACATCAGTGAATGTAACACTTTGTCCCTGTAAGTGAATGAAGGTGAAGAAGGTTTTTGGAGACATAGTTGCTTCTGACCTCCCAGAGTTGAGGCAAATCTGTATTAAACAGATTGTGATCAGCGTAGCACTCCACAAGTGCCAGCTGAAGTCAAGTTTACACAGACTCCACAAATGAACTAGTTCACATTTATTTGTTAATTAGTCTTAAAACCTGCACACATGAAAAAAAATGGTGCATGCACCTGATTCGAGTGCACAGAACTGTATCCGCGATCGGAAAGGCATCCTCTCTAGAAATGCGGTCCTATGAGAATGGTTCTACGATAAGCGACAAGCCTTTGGAGGTGAGGATGGAAAAGACAGTGGCTTATGTCGGCGCTCCTTTGATTGCACTAGCCTTGCCGTCATGCTGGGTCCAGTTGCCGTAAAAACATGAGTGATCAAGTCCATTAGTTCACCCTTCACCAAAAACATGAGCACCCTTCAGTGATACATGCATAACACTAGTAGTAATCACTGGTGTGATTAGACTCTTCTTTGAGATTTATAACAAAAGACCTACATCAGTGTTATCCTTCAAACAATCTGCTGCCCGGGGCAGACTCTTCTCCTCACTCTTAATTCCTCCTCAATACACAAGGCCTCCCTCGAGGTTGTGTATATATCAAACTGATAGTGGGTGAAGTTCTGGCCAAAACTCAACTTTTCTGATCTCTGTGTGACTCGTAAGGTATAGCCTCCTCAGCTTCAGCTGATTGAGCCATTTGTCATAATGACACGCCTACAGCCGACTAGGCGACATCACTGTTCGGTTCTGCCCATTGATCCCAAAGACTCAAAATGATGGATTGCAAATATCAGTGAGTCAAATTGGTTGTGAAAATTAAGTTTCAGTTTATTTGCTGATGACGCTTCTACATAATATTTATGCCATCAAATGTCACTTATCCAAAATAGAAGTGGTGGGCCGTCAGGGCCAGCAAAGCCTTCTCTGCTGGCCTAAACAGAGTCACAAAGTTATAGCTATTTTATCATTGAATCATTTTTCACAAATACACTACATGTATTCTAATTATTTTCCCCATTATCTTATTTTCTCATTGCACAGCTCCTGTCTTCCTCAGTTGCTCTGCTTCCAGTGCAGCTTGTTTTAAGTAGAGCTTTTATCCAATCAGATCCCACCTCTGTCTCTAGGTAAGAACAGAGGCCCGAGGCCTGCAGACTCACAGGTGAATCCAGTGCAGTTTAAGTGAATGGGGACGATATTGTTGATTGTCATTATCTTCAACCAATCAGATCTTTTGTTTGACATGTTGGGCGTATTCTTTGACGTGCCAGAGCTGTCTAGGTAGTCTACAAGTACGTCAGCATTAACGTGCAGCTCAGAATTAATGTGTGCCGTAATTTGTCAGTGGGCTAGCGTCACTGTTGTGAAACTGAAGCTAGCTAACAGAACTTGGTAGTAGTAAGAGTTCAAGTTGAAAGATATGTAAGAAGTTATGACATTGACGTGACATTTTTAGCGTTTTGCTTGGTGAAGCTTTGTTTTTTTAACACTATGGCTGTAGGAGGATTAACCGATTTCTCAAAGACATTTCCAGAAAAGCTGGACATCGTAAGAAAGGGTCGGCCAACCCCACAGCTAGCAGCGCTGACCCAGCCAGGAAAAGGATTTGTACGAACGGAATTCCTGGCTGACAGCGTCGGAAAAGCATTGTCGCTTCAATTTAAGCTTCTGCACTTTCCAAATGCACGAGTATTATTCAAACGTATCGTTCGGTTCGTAATGCTTATTGAACCCTGAGCCTCGTACCGAATGCTTCAATACCAATATGTGTATTGTTACACTCCTAATAACCTGTAGCTGTGGCGTCATAATGAGGTTATTAGGAGGTGGCTCAACTGTAGTAGGACAGCACTGAAGGCCCAGGTATAAAACACACGGCCCGCCACTGCTAAATTGGGATTGTAAATCATGCTAACCGTAGTGCCCTTCGCAGCACAGTAAAAGTTATTTTTGCTGCTGTTTTCACTGAAATGTATGAAATGTCACATTTTATGGCCTCATATTACTCACAGTTGACACAACTTATGTCTCTAAAGGAGATGGCAAGTGTGACAACTTATCAACTTTATCAACTATCAACAATTTATCAACAGGCTCTTCAAACTCCAGAAATATATCAAACGTGCTAAACCGTTTTAGCTGTTAACCCCTTTGAAAGGCAAGCTGCCTGCAGTATTTCTTATGCCAGTGTTTGTTTATGAGATGCAGCGAACCGTTCCTGCACCTGTTCAGAGGTAAGTAGATAATTTCATTTGAAGACTGTATGAACCTACCGGTATATAGTATTTTACTATAGAAGCTCACCATATACAGTATACACCATGAATCCCAATCTATTTGCAGTTTCTGCTCCCAGCCTTCAGATAATGAGTCTCTGAAATACAAATCAAAAGAAAGTTTCTCAAAATATTACTCAAAAGCCTGTAACCAAGTCAGATAACCCATAATTGTCTTGGGATGTGGGACATTGGGGTATTTTCTATAAAGCTTTACAATGAAACAATGATTGACAGTGAGTCACTACTTACACACAGCCAGGGCATTGTTATAGTAGTGAACGCAGGCTAACATTCATTGGAGGGGAGACATTTGTGAGAGTGCTGGTTCTTGGCATCAGTGAACAATCAGCAAGCCTTCACCAAACATTGGTGGTTAAATGAGAGCATCACAGTCTTTGAATGGAAGTTATAGATGAACAGGCGACGGATGGCACAAGCAAGAACAAGCATTCAAGTGTAAGAAGCTGCAAGGGTGTAATGCCAGAATCCTATTGGTTTAAACAGTATTGGTTCTACAGTGTGGCAGTGTTCTTGTTGCATACAAATGCGCTTCGTTTAATCTTGGGCTGTTTTCAGTTAGAACCATCCTTCATTGACTCATTTATCCATTATTCACTGAAACAAATGGGTCATAGCACAGGGAAATCAGTGTGCCAATGGCTCCTTTCTGCTGCAACAACCGCCCTGGATTTGCTGAATGGTAGTAGTCATTTGTTATTTAGACTTTAAAGATGGTCATTATTTATACTTTAAAGTTAACATTCATACTATGTTTCAGTGCTGCGGTGGGGTAGTGGTCACATTATTGTAATGGTAATGTGCATGTGTTGTTATTGGGATAAATACCATCAGGGCAGTCAGAGATTTCATTCATGTTTTTTAGTGTAATATAGGGTCGAACCCGAATAGTCGGCTGTTTGATGACTCAATCTAAGAAAAGCGATTTGTCTGCCAATCTTACAGTCAAAATAATCAATTATTGGCCGATTTGATCTGACATTGTAATCGCAACACGGGGAGAAAAATGTGGTTATCAAACAGATGGTCATAGCATTCGGGCTATATCGGGTCCTGAAAGTCAGATTTTTACATAGCTTTGCTTAGTTTATTCCAACAAATCATGGTATACAGCCTATTTTGGTGTTGATATCAGCCTATTATTAATACTGGTAATATAATTTTAAAAATAACTGCTTTCAATAAATGTCCTTAGTGTGCCTGAATAAGTCACCATGTAGACTAAGTTGCACTATCCAAATTTGCGGGACCATTGAAGCAGCATCGTGGCTGAATACAGCAACATAAGGCTATTGTTTCAAAGTCAAAGAATACATTTGTTAATCAGAGAAATCACATGAGAACGTACAGCACTTTCAGGGCATTATTCTGAAGCAACAGCTAGCCATAGCATGTGCATCTCGGCCAATGATTTTGTTGTTTTTACTACTTTTCTGTCGATAAATAAAGCTTAAAACAGGTGCATCAACAAGTTTAAAAAACAAAAAAAAATGAACCAATCAATGAAACAATCAGATTGGACTACGTAAATTCTTGGACGGAGCCACCTCTAGTTTTAATGTAATAAAGCAGTGGCTTTTTGTTGGAATGAACCCAAATCAATGATGTTGAAGCAGGCCATCAGATCAAGCTAAAAGTCTCTTCTTGTCTCCTGTTATTGATTATGTTATGTACCCTATACTTGTAAATAGCATTCATCGCTGTAATGAACTACTTGCAAATATTTGGCCTTTGGCTAGTTCCAATAGTTTGCTCTGATGAACAACTTGTGTTCACTGATCCAGTCAGTTGCGCATCAGTATAAAGAGCCACAGGGACATCAGTGAGTCAGTGTATTAAAGTCAGCTGATGAAGTCTCTGTACCTGCACTAGTCAATATGTTCATGTGAAGAATGGGTCAAATGATGTGGTCGTTTATCGTGGAGAATCCCCCAAAGTATAATCTGCATCTCTGCAGTTTCCTTCAGCCCTACAGAGTTCAATAGCCTCTTTTAGCCCACACCACTTTACTGTTTCAGTTCTCATCAGGGGTGTTTCCTACTGCAGCAGGCAGCAGTTTTCAGTAACACAATATTATTACTCTTAATATCTGCTGTTCACTTCCTGTCCAGCACCACCAAACTGCAGCCAGACACAGTTAGCAACTAGCTGATGGATAGAGTGGAGATCAGGTTCTCAGGGGTTGATAGAGATCGAACCAGAGAGAATATTAGATTTACATTCATTGGGTGCATCGTGGGTTTGACGCTTTTTTCTTCTAACACTGAAATATAGCGTTAGAAACTGCTTCCAGTAAAGCATAGATCTTTTCTTTGTGACACTAATGTGCCTCTAGTCTTTAAACATATATGTCTTTTAGACTACGTTCAGACTGCAAATCTTCAAGACAGACCATCCACACTGTTATTTGCAAGTGATCGCTTAGCTGCATGAAGTCAGGGTGCTGGGGGTCTGATATTACACAATACCCCTTCTGATCACTGTCAGGAGTGACAAATATATATTTTAAAAAACATGCTGAAGAGGAACAATATAGTATTATCAAGCTGTAGAAGTGATGCAAACTTCTAAAATGAATCTGGATACAATCTGGATATGCCAAAAATCTGATTTTGGCTGGCAGTCTGAACAAGGCCTTAGTGCAACAAAAGAAGTTTTAATGTCAGGTGGGCTAAGGTGTGTTCAGCATGGACCAGTTAAGGTTAGGGCGATACAACACACATCCATGACGCCAAATTTTAATAGATTTACATCTATTCTTTTGAATTTATCTAGTTTTATACATAAATTAACAGACCAAAGAGTGGTTAGAAATCATTGATTGAAGAGTGTGTGCTATTCTGGAGCAATCGTAACCTAAAGTATCTTCAGTATCCTGAATAAATGAGCTGCATCAATAGATCAATTATAGAATTTGACACTGGAACATAAGGTTTATTGAAGATTTGCAAATATGGTACAGACCAATAATATATCAATTTAAATATATAATGAATATGATCAAGGGACCTGAGCGCAGCAAGTTTTCATCGCCTTCAGAAATTTAACAATTCTAGCCTTCAGGTGTTTGAACGTTTTTTGCGCTACATATGTGCTTCTGTGCTCTCAGATCTATCTTGGTTGCACCCACTTACATTTGAATGTAATCGTCTGTGTCGAGGGAAAGACGAGTAAGAAGAAAGCTGTACTGTAATGGATTGCAATGGCAGTCCATCGTTGTGTCCACCACTTTGGTCCGGACTGAAATTTCTCAACAATTATTAGATGGTTTACCATGAAAGTATGTACAGACATTCCTGTTCCCCAAATGATGAATCATACTGACTTTGCCTCTTATGCCACCATGAGGTTGACTTCTGTTGTTTCAAAGTGACATCTCAACAACATCTGGATGGATGGCCACTACACTTGGCAGACATATGCGTGGAGTTAGGGTCATATCAGGGTAGCCAATCAGAGGCAGAGTAGGGTGGGTCATGCTTTTTCCACAGTATAAAATAAATGTTGCCCCTGGGAAGCTCCGATGATGTCATTCTGCATAATAATTAGTCATGTGCTTCTGTATTTTTGGAGCAACAGGATTTCTTTACAGGATAACGGGGTGCTGGGCTTAGTATGCTAACACACTAAACCAAGATGGAGGTGAAAGGTGGTGGTTAACATTCCCTGCGAAGTATTTTCAGCGTGACCGTGTTAGTGCACTGATTTTAGCATTTAGGCCAAAGCACTGCTGTGGCTAAGTACAGCTTCAGAGGGCTGCTAGCATGTCTGTAGATTATATGTCTAGTTTCCATGAACAATTCTGCTGTCTTGAGATTAGCTTTGAACCAGTTCATGGAGATGTTCCATATAGGGCATGAATTAATTTAATTTAACATGTTTATGAACAGAATGGCATACTGATTTGGTCAATTTGGAATGAATCTCACTTTCTTCAGTTCAAACCAATAGCATGCCTCTACAATATCTCTCACAATCATTAGGAAATAGTTTTCTATGAATCAATCAGTCACAAAAACAGGGCCTTGTAAGTTTCTCCAAGCTGCAAATCATAAATGCATCTGCATGTGGCCATGCTTTCTTGTAAAGAGCTAACTCTCAGTTGTAGAACAAAAAGTCAGGCCCCTGCCGTACGCATTGCCTCTCACCAATCAGCCAGGTCCAAAGCCTGGTACTGTATCTAGGGCCAGTGAGCGTTGGACTTGCCTACAAACACAAGGCTACTCACTCATGCTGCATTTTACAAAAGGAACTCTGTGCAACCTTCAAAAAGAACTCACTTCAGTTAAGTGCCAGGAGTGTGTTTCTGAACGGAGTCACAGCGAGGTCATGGCAGTGTTTACCAAAGTACTGGAAGCTAGTCCCCCAAACAGCAAGAACAAAACGACTGTACAACCTACAGTATACTGATAAGAAGAAGCAATCATTATTTTTAATGAATAAGTTAATATTTTATAATGCTATTTGATTTTTTTGCCTACCAAGGTTGCATTCAGTTGTAAACCTCAGCTCTGTACGAGTGCTGTGTGTGCTTGGAAATGGCAGTGACCTTTGTATGCGCTTCCCCCAGGGATTAAAGCATTGATGACTCAGGGGACACTCAATTTGAATCTCAAACCTTTTCTAAATATATTCTTTATTTCTAACAACAATCACATTTTATCTGAAATTGCTGGTTATCATCTGGTCTGCTGGTGGGTTAAAGTACCGACCATGAACCTCAATATCCCAGAGGTTGATACATTCTTTACCAGCGTGTGGCTTGTTCTGCTCTCAGTACTCAGCTCTTTCTGTGGTTTGGAGTTTAGTTTCACTCGCATGTTTCTGTGTGTGCTTTCAAATATTACATACAGGTATATGCTACAAATAGCAATACTTCTTAACATTTGGAAAACTGAATGAGTATGGAATATAACCTCTTTTGGTAATACTTTATAATAATAATTATTAATGAATAGTAAATTGAAAGTTTCTTAAACTTTCCTTAATAGCATATAACTGTCTCTTAACAAACAATAACACGATTGTTAAAAATATTTGCTAATTATTAGTAAGGTGAAATATTAGATTTTGTCATTAGTTTGTGCAACATAAAATATTCATTTTATAAAGACATTTTCGTATCAGTCAGTTTTTATACTTGATTCAGTATTTATTAAAGATTACCAAAGGAGAAATAGTTTGTAAAACTTCTTTACACATCGCATAGATAGATGGACCAGAAATGAATTATTAACCATTGAAAAAGTATTCACTACATATCTAAATAATGTTTATATATGCTTTACAAAGATATTATAATCATCACTTGCACCTTTATACGAGCCATCCAAATGTCTCATATAAAACGTCGTAAATATGGAACTATAGACTGTGTGCTGTCAACAAGAAGCTCACAGGACATCATAATGAGAGCAGAGCACATTATGTCTGCATATGTTCACTAAAATACAACTCAGCGTTTACTGCTGGAATACGCATGCGCACGGACTCTGCATTGTTCTAAGTTAGAGGCTGGAAACAAGGTTTGAGCAAGCTAGCTCTTACTGAGTGATGAGGAAGTGAACGAGCTGACGACATAAACGAGGATAAACGAGGAATAAACGAGGCTAACGACGTACTCTGTAAGTACTTGAACTACTTTATTCCAGTATTGCAAACCGAAATATTATTACCATACCATTAATATCATGTTATGATCATCATGCGGGCGAGGCTGCTAGCTTGTTAGCATGTAGCGTTAGCAGTTTACGAACAGTAAACAGCAGACATGTGTGTTCGTTAATGTACTGTACTAACGTTAATAGATCATGGTCAAAACATTGTTGTTTGGGTTATGGCAATATATAAACAATATTGTGTAATATCCAGGTCAGCATTGTTCCGTTGAAGACACGTCTATGGTCTCCGGTGTAGAGACGTTCAAAACTGGTCTAAGTCAATATGTTTTTTAATACTTGTTTTATTTACAGATGTCCAGCTTGAAAATATGGCAGATCTCCTGAAACCGGCTCCTGTGTGGCTTTGAAAACGACATTTAAAGAAGGAAAAGGAGAGTATGTTTTTATATAAAGAACATTGTTATATTTATATTGTGCTTTAATAAATACAAATGAACTGTTGCTGTGTCACTTGGTCTTTTGTCCTGTAAGTGGAAACTGTTGATGTGTTATATACCCAGAAGCACTGTAAGCATTTCAGCGTTGAATACACGGTGAGGTTGAATACACGGTTAATACACGGTGAAAAGTGAAAGGATTTTAGCCGACTATTTGTAGACGTTGATTCAACGCTCACGTTTAGACCAGATATCAACGTGATGTCCAATACTGGCTTTCAACTGATAAATGTGGATGTGGTTTCTTAGTAAGCCTCTAAATCATGATATATTAGTATTAGCACAATGTAGAGGACGAAAAATTATAGTATTGCAAATCACGTTTAAATCTGGTCTAAGCGTGAACGTTCAACGTCTACAAATAGTCGGCGAAAAAACTTTCACTTTTGAACGTTTATTCAACGTCGGGCATAGACGTCTTTTAAACGTCTTTTGAACCAACAAATGCTCACTGGGATGACACTAATGACTCACATGACTAACGACTGCCGTGCCAAAATGTAACTGCATACTTTTAATTTTGCACGGGACACAAACAGTGGTCTCCTGGGTGAAAGTCCTGTTTGATTGAGCCCTTAGCAGAACTGACTCTTCGACACATGAGACTCTTTCCTACCAATAGTTCATTTAGCTTTACCATGCAGCTATTTTAGCCCAAATGGTGAGTCAAGGTCTAAACCTAACCAAACCTCAACCACATCTGTATCAAATCCCAGAAGGGTCTGATTTTTGCGAAGGTGATGTGTAACGGTTTAAAAGGAAAAGACAATTACAGATCTGAAAACCCTTCTATGAGTCATCCTTGATTGTAGTTATAAATGCAACCCAGACCAGGAAATATATTATAAACAATTCCTTTGAAACAGCAAATACATTTGGAAGGAAAATATTATTAATTCTATTCACATATAGAGGAAACGAACCCCGTCTCAATTTGTAATCTGTATGCCAAGTATCTACGGCTGTGGTAAATAAATGTACAAATTGGATTGAAATGAAATCATAAACTTTCTCGGGGGCATGTTTGTAAAATGATGTGTTTTGTCCTTCAGATGGACAGTAGTGTTATCTGCTGCCAATAGTACATGATGGAGGTTCTTTCCTGAAGGGGAAGAAGTCAGAAGAAGGAGAATATCACCACATAACATTTTGTATTGGCAGTTTCAATACCAAAATGTTGTTTTAGTCTTTGGAAATGAACAGCGCTCTCATTCAGGGCGTCAAACACGGACGTTCTGTAATGGCCTTTGGTATCCCAGGAGGCCGCTGTTCTTGCGTGAAACCAAAAGTCGATATTGACTTATTTTAAGTTGCGTTAGTAGGCTACGTTACGTAATCTTCTGAATATATGTCACGTGATGTTATATGGGCTGTGTGATATACTAAAGTTACTAAAGTTACTGAGCCCAAACCACCATCTTTCACTGAACCTAACCAAGTAGTTTTGTTGGCTTAACCGAAGTCCAGGCTGTGCACCACCATCAACTTACGGTAGTACTCCTTTGTATCCTGTAATGCAGTCATATTCTTTTTAGTATGGGACTAATACAGATGGTTACACAAGCTGGTACCAACAGAACTGGCAGTCATGCTGGAAACCAAATTTCTGGAGGTAAAAATCTGGAAGGCCATCTGCCTGAAAAATCCATTCCCTGAGGGAGGAAAAGAGATGAAAAGAGGCAGCAAATAGATCAGCAGCAACACTGCGCTTCAGACAGTAAGGTGAAAAATATTCAGGGTCTGAGCAGTTCTCCTGACTGAGCTGATGGTGTGCGGCGCAAAGCCAGGATATCTCTCCCGGCAAGAGAAGGTTCAAGCACTCACTTGGCTTTCTGAGTGCAGGGAAACTGGCTGGAGCCCTCAAATCTACCCACTGGAAACAAGAAGCTTTGTGAGGACATGAGTCTGTGGAACGCTTGGAGCGGCAGTACAGAGAAAGCTGCAAAGCATCCAGGGAAAGCTGAAACCGAGGCTCGTGGGCACTATTGCAGTGTGATGAAGAAATGACCCCACTTCAGATCTTTTCTTAGGTTTTTCCAACTGCTAAGATCCACAGAAGTGTTTGACTCATGTGTGTGTGTGTGTGTGTGTGTGTGTGTGTGTGTGTGTGTGTGTGTCTGTGTGTTTGATGCGGGGCGTGTGGCTGTATTTGTAGTCTGAGAGCAGGACAGTGCTTTCTGTTTGATCATAGATCAGAGACGCGGTGTGGCCGTCAGAGTTCTGTCTGTCATTATTTATTGATGAAACAACAATTTCTCACACACACACACACACACACACACACACACACACACACACACACACACACACACACCCTCAGCTGAATGTGAAGCCTGCTTATTTCTCATGCTTCACAATAACAAGGTCATTGAAGGGCTGAAAAAAGAACACATACAGTTTTCTTCACGGGCAAGACAGTAGTTGGTTCGGTTTAATAATATGGATTTAACCTCATAAACCTAATCGTAACTCTACATAAATCACAAATATTTACCCAGTTTTGTCATACTGTGTAAATACAGAAGCGTATGCCACAAAGGACCTTCTGTTCTCAGTTCAGCCCATCAGCTGCGCCCGTTCTCGTTCAGCTGTCACATCTCATTTGGTGTTACGACGCAGGCACCGGCCCCTCAACGCTGTCACTGCTATTGGTGCTGCTCGGACTTCCTCTGGGCGATGGTGCGGTCATATTCATTAAAGAGGAACATCTTCCACTGGGCAAAGTCACACAGGATGACCCAGTGGATTTGAAGGCTTGGGACAAGTGGAACTGGTCTTGGTGCACGTACGAGCTCAGGCTTATTTTACGAGGGGCAACATTTACAGATGAGGACGTTTCCTCCATTATTCATTTACTCTTGTCTAAATCTTTATTCATGTAATGCATCAGCCCATTATTAGACCTGTAAAGACAACGACTTAAGCTATTTGGGGCTATTTAGGCGTTTGATTGTTATTGAAATTGGAGGATTGTTCGATTTATAAAGGAACAGACACTCAATATTACAGGTTTTTTTTCATTGCCATGACACAAAAACTGGTATTTGTGGCACAATCATTGAAAACATGTAGTCTATCTATTGACCAGCTATGCTGAACCGTAAGCACATTGTCTGTTGTTTTGCTCTTTGGTGAGAACAATGTAGCGAGAGTTAGAGGACGGTAATTATAATACACTGTATTTAGTTTACAGTATAATACCGTGATATGTTCATGTCATCATCAGTTGAAGTCATTGTGTCTGATAATGTTATGAGGAGATGAGTATTGTGAATAAACATATTGCATTTGTATTTATAGTCTAGCTTGCTACAAAGACAAAGAGTTTAGATAACAGGGTTGTATTAGTTGTCATGTGGCAAAAACTATTGATTGGTGTTTCTGTGTAAAGTTGTGCTGCAAAAATACTATTTTTAGTTGATATCGTTTTGAAAATGTTTGCCTTTCAAGAGATGTAAGAGTTAGTATTCTGTGTATGTTTTAGTTTTTTGTGTTTAGAGTTTTGAAAAGTGGCCCCTAGTTTCTAAAGAAAAGACAGAAAGAAATAGTGTAACAGTGTTACTAGAACAATCTGAGAAGGGACAACAAATCTTCTCTCTACTCATTGTAGATCCTCAAAAATCCTCAATTTCACACTCAGTGGAGAAGATGTAGGAGACCTTCAGAGCTATCAGGATTTCGGGGAAACGCACACAACGATGACATGATGAACGTGAGCAGATCATGGTTTTATGGTGACATTCGCGGGTCAATTTCCTCAAATATCGTTATTCACTAAATCAGGGGTCTTCAACGTTTTTCAGGCCAAAGACCCCCAAACTGATGGAGAGATGGAGCAGGGACCCCGACTATATATAGTGTATAAAATTGTGTTTTATATTAAACTGGGCCTCGTACCATGTATAAACATACCTCTTTACTATTGTGACGACCCTCCTCCTATCATACACGAGGTGCTGGGGTTGTGTCTAATCTGGTACAGGTGCTGAGTGGAGGATCGTCAGTAGGATGAGTCTCACCTGTGCCGGGGTGGCTCATCCTTAAATACCCTTTCCAGTTGGCAGGCGAGGGCGGGAAGGAAGACCTTTGTTGATGGGCTCGCCTCAGTTGTTACTGTGATTTGTGAAAATGCTGTTAACATTGTGTTTGTGGCGAGACAAATAAACCCCTACTTTTGGCCGCCAGGTCTTTGTCTCCATATTTTGTTCCAGTCTCTGAGCCGGGCTGTGACACTATGCATTCAATACTAAGCTTTTCAAATAATACACAGGTTCATATATTCATGTCTTTATTTTAAACATGTGCAAGGTACAGTGAGTAGGGAGGCCGTGCCACTGCCATTTATAAACACACCTTGTCAACTGATGCCAATGCCAATATCAACATTGTCTGTCAATTGCATGATAATCATGCATACAAGCTATTCAAATTCATGTTTTTCATTTTAAACATAAATGTGGAAACAAAAATGAGTGATGGCCTATTAGTGCCACTGCCATACATAAACATACCTGTTATCTTTCATACAATACTGAACTATTAAAATAATGGACACATTCATGTTGTTGTTTTTTTATTGTCTGATCAACCAACAATTTCGGACCCCCTACAGTACCGCCGCGGATCCCCTAGGGTTCGCGGACCCCCTGTTGAAGACCTCTGCACTAAATTAATTGCCTGCATGTGGGATTCTTGGATGAACCAATTTCATTGGGACTAAAACTGGATATTTTGAGGGGGAACTTGTTACTTCTTGGTGCTGCAACTGCTGATTGTCATTATCGATTCAATGACTTCTTTGATTATTCCATCATATGCTGTGTTGAGACAAGTGTTTCATGCACTGATACGTTTCAAGATTTGGGGGTATTTTGCTTCCATAACATGTCGTCTTTCCGACGATAAAACATCCCAATCAAACATGTTGGTCTATATTTCACTACTTTGTCTATTTGTGTCTCTAGATTTCTCTGAAATTCACCAAAAGAAATTTCAATGAACATTCAATTAAATTCCATGGTGATGATGACTAGTTACCCTGGAAAAGGTAAATAAATGTGTCTCCCTTTAAAGTGTCATAAACTAGTGCAATTTCTCAAGTCCTCATCACAATATCCCAAAGTGCAAGATGATTTTCTTCTGTTCAACCAACAGTCAGAATAGTATTATTTGGTAACTGTCCTACCACCAGTTTCGCTAGTCTGCCAGTCAAGACGAAGAAGAAGAAGAAGAAAAAAAAATACCTCCAAGATACATTGCTCCTTTACGCTCAACGTAAAGGAAAAGTTACAAGTTATTACGAGGAAGGGAAGGATGCACAGGGAAGGGAAATAAAACCTAACTTAGAGGTGTTGGAAACAATCTCCAGGGTGTGCTGAAGTTCATATAACTTATTCATATATCACAGTCACATAGAAATGTAGAATATATTTTTATTTAGCGTGGACTTTATGATACACAGACAAAGTAATCATACTTTGTCTGCATAACAATAGTGAAATTCATAACAGACAAAAACCCAAAGAATGAATGCAGGCAGATTAGCGGGACTATATTTAGTTCCATATGAAACAGTGTCCTCCGAGGAGGCTGACGCCTAATGCCCTTGTCTTGTGTGCAGAAGTCTTTTAAGTGACGTGATGTATCGTAAGGGAGACATCAGCTGTCAAGCTGGACTGTCAGGGAGTCGATCCATTCATCATGTTTGACTCCACATGGGAGAGCAGCCTCCATTTGCCTGAGGTCTAAAACACCTATGGCGCCGGGCCAAGCTCTCGGCTGTGAGCTGGAATCACATCTGGAAGTGCTGTACGTCAAGAACATGCTTTGAAGGGAGCACATTAGAGGGGATTGATGTAAATCATCTTTCTTTAAAGTTTGATGAGAGGAAACTTTTAGAAGAGTTGCTTATGCCAGGTATGAAAAGGCATTTGGAGAGAAAATATTGCTGAGGAGAGAAGGAAGGATGTTGAGGACATCTGGACAAAGTGACTGAATAAAAGGATGTGTCGCAGTGATGGACCCTGATTGATACCAGCCATCAGCAGTAGTGATTTTACAGCTGGCCATCTTCACTGTGGTAAAAACTATCTAACATTGGTCAACATCGGAGGAAAGTAAGCCTTCTGATGTGAATGGTTTTGTACAATGGATGGTGTTCGATTAGTCTAATGGAAAAATATTCATTAGTTAAAGGTCATTATCTTTAATAATTGACGATCATTTCATATTTTAAATAATTGGAGAGGGGTTTTAAAAGTCGGACGCTGTGAGGCGTTCAGACACAGACAGAATTAAGGTATCTGCAATTTAAACTTGGTTGAAGTTAACAGGATTTTGTCAAATTGTTTTTTATTTCTAAGCAAATTGATGGTAGTTTAATTGTGGTGGACATCAGCGACATCAATATCCGTGAAGTGTAAGTCCCTCTGAATTTAAAAATATGTGCGTCATGTCTCTGTTTTTAGATTTGATGTGAGTTCTAACCCAGAGAAGGAGTGCTTTTAGTGAGAAACAGTGAATGTGCACAACTGTCTTTGTTTACAGACATTTCACAGGAAATATAAACTAAAAGAAAAGAACAAAACAAACTTTAAATTAAACTCTGGCAAAGGCCCCATCGTCCCCCTTGCTCAAAGCACAGCTATATTTTCAGTCTCATGTTTTAACTAACGTCAGACTCTTCATATTCATTTCTCCTTTTCTTACGTCCTATGGCTGCAAACAATGGTTTCGTTTTTTGACATTGTCAACCAAAATCCTATGATGTCTTTGTTGTTGGCCATTATTAAGCGTTAAAAGCATTCAGTGTCCAGACTGTTTGTTTCAAGGCATCTGTCATTGGTGTGAGGTTCTGGGAGAGGAGGGTGGACTGCTCTGAGGATGGATCAGTTTTCATATTTTCTTTGAAGGCACATGATGGAGCAGGTGTGTGCATTAGAGAAGGGTTAATAACATGGCCTGTTGTTATCATGATGAAGCACAATGGTGTGTGTGTATTCTACTAAAACTTAAGCCCGAGCGCCCCATTTTTTGGGGGCTGTGGAGAAAGTTTAGCATATACCGTCAGAAAAGAACGAATATAATGATGTTGCACATCAGATTAAACAGCAGAACCTGGGCTACAATAATATGTAAGCCGTTTGTACATGCTCCAAACATAACTCAAACAAACAACTAAATTAATTACCAAATATCAGAATCCATAGAGCGCCACCTAGTCAACCCACTCGCCACATTTCTGGCTCTGTGGTATTTTATGCAATATGCACACACGATACCTCGAAAGAAAGCAGACACTCCACAGATACCAGCTACAATAAAGCCTCAGCGAGATATGAGCCAAAGAACACCAACAACAGAAATCACTTCATCAAACGATAGTTGTAAAATATCTCTTACCTTTGCTGTTTTTCATCGATATGTTTATTTTCCCGGTAATTCCAGACTGAAATACGTTAGACCTACATCCTGTGTTACACTTAAATCATTCCGGGCGTTTCTAGGTGGCTGTGGGTCCAAGCAGGTAGTCTGAGAATCGCCTTGCGTCACAACCAAGTATGTCTCACAGGGCGGCGCCCTGCTGATTCTGATTGGCTAACAGTGCTGTCAATCTCATTTTGGTTGATATAGCTAAATTCTATTGGCTCTAACGCTTCAAATGAGGTGTCAATCACTGAAATCGACCAATGGGTTGCTGAGATAGAGCCCTGCGTACTCACATCGAGAAAAACTCCAGTACACAGAGAGGACTCAGAGGATTCTGGCTTTCAAAATAAAGCTAAAACTGCTGTATTTGGATGTATTGAACACCATCAGTGCTATACAAGTGAAATATATAGTTTGGTACATGAGAAAATTCAAATGGCACAGATGGTGCCAAAATGACCATTTTGGAGACCTCGCCTGAACTCTCTGTACTAAAACCTCTCTAATTTTGTTCTGCTTCACTTTAACAAAGTCAAACTTTGCAGAGACTGTTCACACATTGTGCTATGATTTGGGAGAGGTTTAGACCTGTAGCTGCATCATTTCAAAGAAATAATAATCCTGTAAGTGCTTTTGTTTTTTAGGCGAAACTGAAACCTTTCAATTTGTGCTCTGTCCCATCTTCATTTACTCTTAACCAGTAATATATATATATATATATATATATATATACACATCTGAACACATATCACAGATGCTCCCTTTATTATAACAGCAACATTATTCAAATAGACCTGGTGGTTGCAGAGATATACTCTTTTTAGTATGCAATGTTCGAGCAGAGGCCTAAAAAATAGGGTTAGGGTTTAACAGGCTAGTTTGGCTCATGTATCCAACTCACGTAAATAGTTGTCTTATAACAATAAAACAGCTCAAACAAACAATAAACACTTAAGCATGAGTATATGGAAACAAGACATATTAAAGACATTTAATCAATTAATCAATGAAAATAAATCAAATTTGAAAGATCATGCTAGCTCTGTTAACAAAACTTAGATCTTGGGTTGGTGACATTTGAGTAACGAGCAAGAATATGTTAGATTTTAAAAGCGATCCAACCTAAAAACCCAGACCAGTGTTACCAACTCTTTCCCAATGAAAGTAGCTAGCAGCACTAGCTCTAAAAGTCACAAAATCTAGAGAGAAAGTAGCCAAGTCAGCAACACTGACAGCCCATCGCGCCAGGCCTCTCTCCAAAGCCACTCCCCCAAAATGATCATTATGAATGTAAACAAAAGCTACATGGCTACTCACAGTTGTCAAGCTAGCAGCTTCCAGAAGACTCCAGTGATGGGCAATGAGTGCACAGGCTAACAGGTTAGCAGGACAGTAGCTAGACAGGTTGGTCGACAGTCAGGCAGGTAGCCTTTCAAATCATTTCATTCCTTCCAATCATTTGTTACAGACACAGATAACGGATAGTTTTTCTTTTTTGTCAGAGCATTTGATTTATTGACTGCCATCGGGATATGAAGAGAATTTCAACAAGTACAACAAAAAATGTTTCTTATACACATTACTAGTAGTTGTGACCATGATACTCCATCCATCATTAAATCAGAACGCGTCAACATTTAGCCAAAGGGTTCAGCAGAAATAGACTTATAATAAATAAAATAAGATTATGGAACAGGAAAATTAGATGTGTGAAATGTGGGACTGGGAAGTAGTCTCTCGATAACATAGTCCATACGGCCTTGTCACAAAATAGGAAAAGGTTTTCCTGACAGTCTGGCTCCCAAGAGAGAGCTGAGAGTACTCAGTTTATCAGTATATGCCTGAAGAAAATAAAAAAAAACACAGAGCCTGGATATGTACCTCGCTGTGAGGTGAAAGGTGACATATCGTATCAGTGAGTGAGAAGTCTAAATAGATTTACAGGTTTTAGTATTAGAAGATTCAATTGTCAGCGAAGAACCTTGTGACCCAATGAGCATACCACAGGTACAAACACATCGATTCTCTGTGCGCAACAGCATCGTCACATTAAGAGTTTCAATGTTCAAACACTGATCTACGTTCTGTCCAATGTTATTTCGAGGTTATTCACATTACACTGGGTGTTTAGTCAACTGTAAAGGAAGGCCTTCCAGCGGTTGGAAATGAAAAATGTTTATAGGCGACACCCAAAGCTATTTAGCCTCATTGCGTTCCTTGTTATGGTCATACGTCCTGAAGGTTTGAGTCACAGCTGCTCTCATCAGCAGCCACAGGCAGCCATTTCCTGACAAACACATGACAGAGTTTATAGCCATGCCAGCGACTCTGTGAGGCTGAGCTGAATGCTAACATCAACATGCGAACGAGCTCACAAGGCCAATGCTAACATGCTGATGCTAAGTAAGGTTTAGCGGTCACCATGTGCAGAATCTAGCATGCTACTATTTGCTTATAGGCACAAACATCAGCAGTTGAGGTTGATGGGAATGTTATTGGTTTTGCAGGTTTATAAACCATAAACTAAAGTATTGGACAAATTAAAATTATGAGACGATGATGGCGCTAGAGCAAAAGTTCGGAACTCATATAAGTCATTGCAATTCATGGGCATGGGTGGGTGACTGTGGCTAAGTGGATAGCAGGGCCGTCTTTCAATCAGAGGGTCAGCGGTTCAATCCACGGCTCCGGCTCTGCTAGTTGCGTGTCCTTGAGCAAGACACTTAACCCCAAAATTGCTCCTGTAGTTGTGCCTACGGTAATGTGATAGACTGAATTGTAAGTCGCTTTGGATAAAAGCGTCTGCTAAATTAATGTAATGCATGTTCCATGGCCATGAGATATTTCACTCTAAATAACTCGCTGGTGGCATTATACATAGTAGTCCAGCGGCATAGTAAAAAATACGAAACCAATTGTTCAAAATGTTCTAAAAGCACCAAAATTGGCACACATGTAGATTAATACATTCTGAACAATTTTGGATATGGAGGCATTCAAGATTCTCCCCGTAGCACATTTGGCGGCCATTTTTCAAAATGGCCGCTATTTACCATTAGCGTCATTGAATATGTACCATAATTTGTCTTTTTGTGGATGCTAGAGGTGATAAGTGTGCTAGAGGTGAAAAGTATTGTACAATTACACATACTTGTGTGCTTACCAAATAGAATGGCTACCATTTTACAAGAAAAATGAGTTTTACTTTGCAGCGGCAGCGGTGGTGGCAGTGACGGCGGCTGCAGTAATAGTATAGTGTTGAGTGTTGATTTCTGAAGAATGATGTTGCGCTCTTCGCACGATTATATATCAGCTGCCAGACCCGTAAAGGGAATCTAGAAGAGTTCTTCAGGCATGAAAACCAGCAATGCCCTCCAGCTTTATCTGACGGAGGGAGACTGTACCTAGGGAGCAAGAGTGACTTGCTGGTGTGCCTTGAAGGCCATGCTGAGCCTCAGTCTGAAGCGCCTACTGTCACTGCTGTTGTCCTCGATGGAGCAGTAATCGTACAGATGTTGAAGCCGGGTACTGCCAACACGTTCGAGGAATATGCACAGCAAGTGTTCATCCCATACGTTGTACAACAGCTCCAACATGTATCACGTCTTGACCTTGTGTGGGACAGCTACAGAGCAGATTCCCTGAAGGCATCAACCAGAGAACACCGTGGAAAGGGAGTACGTCGGCGTGTTGTCGACTCGGCAGTTATACCAGGAAATTGGCAAAGTTTCCTGCGAGTTGATGGCAACAAAGTGGAGCTCTTCAGCTACCTCTCCACCATGCTTGCAGAGTCCTTTCAAGAAGAAGGCAAGGAACTGGTGGTCACTGATGGGGAGCAGGTGATCTGTGTTCCACACCAAGAGGACGTCAACTCACTCGCACCATGCAACCAAGAAGAGGCAGACACTCGCATGATGCTACATGTAGCACATGCTGCACAACATGGTCACCACCAGATACAGGTTCGAACAGTAGACACTGACGTCGTGGTCCTAGCAGTGATGGTAGTCCAGAAACTACCAGCTGGAGACGAACTCTGGGTAGCCTTTGGGACAGGCAAGAACTACCGCTACATTGCAGCCCATGAAATAGCTTCCTCCCTTGGTCCAGAGAAGACATGTGCTCTTCCAATGTTTCATGCCATCACAGGGTGTGATACTGTGTCAGCCTTCGTCGGACATGGGAAGAAATCTGCCTGGGCAACATGGAACACGCTGCCAGAACTCACTGATGCCCTGCTGAGTCTGGCAAATGCACCCACAAGCATCCAAGAGGATACAATGCATGTCATCGAGAGGTTTGTAATACTCCTGCCCGCACAAGCAAATGCAAGGACGTCAACAAGGCGAGAAAGAAGCTCTTTGCAAAGAAGAGCTCTGTTCAGAACATCCCGCCAACCTACGCTGCTCTGGAGCAGCATGTGAAGAGATCTGCCCTTCAGGGTGGTCATGTCTGGGGCCAGGCATTGGTACCAGAGCCCGTGCTCCCTCCACCAACAGACTGGGGCTGGCATCGGAGTGATGATGGGCCCTACACACCACTCTGGACCACACTCCCTGAGGCATCCAAGACCTGCTATGAGCTGGTGTCTTGCGGATGCAAGAAAGGCTGCAGAAAACGCTGCAAGTGCAAGAACGCTTCACTGCAATGCACTGGTCTGTGTTTCTGTGAAGGCGAATGCCAGTAGATTAGGACAGAAAACTTGTTAGCCAACATTATGATCTGTAGACATTCATAATCCTGGTGACCAGATTTGAAAAGTTCAGAATCATAGTGTGGCAAAATCTACGTTATTGTATTACATGTATGTACTGCAGGATTACACAATACTGAAAGTTATTGTATTGGCAACTGTTTATTGTGTCCACTTAGATTTGTTCATTTATATTAGATCTATCCATAAATGTATAACTGTAAGTACTGTGCCTAGAGACGGCTTCTGGTCGACTATATAACTACAATTTGACCATACTGTAAACTCCCCGTACTCTGTGTATTATTTTGACTACCATTCCATTGCAATTTTGCCAGCAATTTGAAAAAAAAATTGAATTTTGAAATAAAGTATTGAAATCTTCATCAAATGTCTACTTTTTCCACAAAATGGCGGCAAGTTTGGGAGCCATTTTTGAGAAGATTCATCTAAATATCTGTTAAACACTTATTGATGTTAATTCTGATGTAAAAAAAGGAATTATGTAAAAAAAAAAAGGTAAATGGCGGCCATTTTGAACAATGGCGCCATATCTTCCACATGGCTAATCTTGAATGCCTCCATATCCAAAAATGTTTAGAATATATTAATCTACATGTGTGCCAATTTTGGTGCTTTTAGAACAATTTGAACAATTGGTCTGCTATGCCGCAGGACTATAGGTTAAGTCTTGAAATGTCAGTAGAATCCTCTTGGGACGATCAATGTATCTCCAAACTGTATTTCAGTCTGGACCGAAGTGGTGGACTTGACAATTGAACATTACCATCCCTGGATACGTACATGCCACGAGCGTTGATACAAAGCTCTTAACCCAATGCTATCGACGCAAGTTATAAACCTAACTCGCCAGATGGTTTGTTACAAGGAACCATCTGAAAAGCCGTCATTGGGAACTGTTTGGTTAAAGGGCAGGCACTTTTAGAATATATGCGGCAGGTGGATGAATGTCTTTAAATGAAACTCTTACCGATGACCAGTCAGAGCACAAAAACATATTTCCATTGAGAGAAGCTGTCAGTGACGTTTTTTGCTTCTTCTATTATTGAAGCAATACTCTCCAATTATCCTATAATTGATGCTGTTGCAGCATCTATGCTAACCTCGCCATTGTTGTTTTGAACAAAGGCTGTGTTGCCACCCACACACCTAAGCCACGCCCACAGCTGCCAGTAGCTCCTCACAGGACGCCAATTGGTCCGTGCTCTGGCTTACCGAACACAATTGCATTACTTGAAGCCTGACAAGATGGATTTTCGTGTGACATGTGATCCCGCGATTCTCACAAACTCCTGTGGTCTTGAATCTTCCAGTGGAGCAGAGTGGTGGACAATCTCTCTCTGTTACTTGAAGAATCAAAGCGACAGTGATTGGCTCTCATCTGGTTGCTACTCGTATTACGTCAGACGGCAATTACATAAAGTTGAGCTTTTCTCAACTGTCCCCTGTAAGTGCTGTTGCTTTTTAAATGCTTGTGGATCCAGGTCCCATTTACAATGAATAGCAGTCTAACACTGTTTCCTATCTGTGACGGACCATTAGTCTTGTATTGTATTGCAGTGGCCTAAATCCATTAATGCAGCTTTTTTTTTTTTACTGACTAGATGTGAAATTGCCAAGCACAGTGTGTTGTTCACCTAGCATGTGGGCGTTAGCTTGCAGGGACTGCAAATCAAGGGCAAGAGAAAACAATGATATGGTCATAAGCACAGACCTTATGACACTTCTTCCATATCAATGCACAGTGAGTTTCCAAATTGGTCTTAGGCGAAGAAAAACTCTTAGTGCTCCTTAAGAGAATGACACTTTCAACACACTAAGTGCTTCTGGACAAAACAAGCCCGTCTTTGTCTCACTCAGCCTTTATAGGTTCTAGTGGTTCGAGTGAAATGCCTGTGGATGAGATTATACATTTCATTGTTGTTTAATATATTAAAGTGGTTTACATGTGGTAGTCTGGGGCATTTTTAATTGCTGTAGAAGCTCCTGGAATGTAAAAGTAAATGATAGGCATATATACCAGCTATTAGTGTTCAAGCATCGGCCAAATGTGTATTATGTACATGAGGGGATGCATGTGTGAATATATGACATACAGTATATTCCAGTTAGGTTTGACATGGTAATACATTTTGTAGTGGCTATAATACCTGATAATCAGGGCTACTGTTATGATATAAAATGCCAAGGGATTGTTCAGAAATATGTATTTCTGTTTCAGTGTAGCCTATCAAAGTAATATATTTGATTCAGGAACGGATTTGGTATAAAAGATTATGAAAATGAGTTTAGAAAATGCCAAGAGTTGATTGATGTGGCTCTTTATTTATATTTAAGAGTATGAAAGCAGACTTAAAGTGAACTTTTGGGGAAATGAGACACATTACTTGGTGTGCATTTTGGTTTATATTGTGTGTGTGTGTGTGTGTGTGTGTGTGTGTGTGTGTGTGTGCGTTTGTGTGTGTGTTTGTGTGCACACCCAAGGAGTTATCGGGTGAGGTTGGGCTCAAAATACAAGGAGACTTTGAACCAATTTCTCCTTATGTAATATGACTCTGGGGAAATCAGCGCTGTCACACAGTGTTTATGGAAAAGATATCATGGCGAGTACATTTGCAGAAGAGAGGAGAAAAATAATGCAGCGACAGCATGCATGGCAGTGGTTGGTATCACCAGAGGTGTCTAGAGAGTTATGTTGAATATGAAATTTTTAAAATAAGTGAACATGGAGCCATAAATGAGATGTATGTTTCCCAACCCATTGAATATCATGTAGCATTTTGTCCTCTAAAGACGTCAGATGTATAAAACGTCGGAGCAGCAAGTTATGGCTGCATGCAAGCAAAGAAAACTCAACTGGAGCAATGGGAACACCATTTTGCTTTTCACCTTGCAGAGAAAACATTTGAAAATGTATGTCCTTTATATGTGCTGTGACGATACTGTGTGATTATTTCCTAATTCTATACTATCACAGTACTTGGGTGCCCATCCTATACGCATTGTGATCTTGAAGTTCTGCGATTCTAGAAGTATTTTGATTCAACATGATTTATTGTGATTTGTTTACTTTTTAAAGTACTAAACCGTGGTAAACAAGTTGAATAATGGCATTCTTGGGACTTTTCTTTGGAAAATCTCTAATTTGATGGTGTAAAATAGTTTGACTTATAACATGTATGTGGTCAGGGATGCCTTGAACTCAAATATATCAGCCGTTGTCAGGATTTTTTCAGCAACCCTTTATACATCCATGGTCTGCTCAATCTGGGCCGTGAATGCATTCAACATGAGCATCAGGGTACATTACAGTTGATGTGCTGGCTGATTTCAGCAGGGAGTCAATGAGGGCTGGCTAGACCTCACGTTACAACAATATGATAACTTTGCGTGTCTTTGCATAGAGCTTTAAACATGATGTCTGGCTCCGCTTTTCCTGGCATTATGTGAAACCTATAATGTTTCCATACTTTACTGTATTTGTACTGTCTACCATACTTTGGATTTAAATTGTCAGGGTGCCGGTCATAACCGCCCCGGATCTCGGACCCTCCGCAATTTTCTGTTTTCTCGCTTCGGCTTAGTTTTTCTTGAAAGGGATAACATGCTACATTACTTAGACTAAAGCATAGTAACTTCATTCTATTTTTTGCATATATTCAAATGATAAAAAGCAAAAAAATCAAGAAACATTTATTTTGACATTTGGACAGTTTAGATGCAAAATATGACGTAGTTTGTTAAAAAGTACATATTACATTATTTGTTTCATTCACGCCGCAGGTCATAGTGACCTGCTTACCTTTCTTAGGAATCCGACACTCGCACACATCTGGACACATCAATAAATAAAGTCGTCGTCAGTGGAGACTCCACTTGTTGTTGTCTGACAGCTCCCTCTTCCTTACCACCTGACTCAATCAGGCTGTTGTTTCTACATGGAGTGAACTTTTACACCCTTCTATTTACCACCACATCACTGTTTAAAGCAGCTGCCTCTCCCTACCAGAACACAGAGCATCAGTGTTTCCACTACACCGGTCCAACAGGGTGTTTAATATTACAGCTACGAAGATAAATGTCTTAATTTTAAAGCAAACATTCTGGGCTTCAATAAATGTGGATACAATAGCCTAAATATTGAACTTCGGTAAGTTGAGATGTCATCTTCAGTCATCCATCACTGCCACTCTTGTCATTTTATTAAAAAAATGAACCTCAAAAAAATTCTTCCAATATCAGCTGAAAACAGTTTGCAAAGCTGCATTGATATTAGTTTCTACATTTATTTCCATCAAATGCTTTATGGGTAAAGGCAGATTATTTCTCCTTCAATGTTGTTACTTTTCCAGCAAAGAACACATGCTGTGAATACAAATCCCAAGAATACCTTTCTTCCACAATTATTCTTTCATGAGTGTCAGTGTGGCATGTGAGGGTGGGGTTGAGTGATGCTAGAGAGGCAGACGGAGACAATGAGCTGCTGTAGGAGAAGACAAGTAGCACCTGAGACTTGTTAACCCTCTCCTAGGTTTACCTTGTTTTTAGCAGAGAAGACAAAGATAAGTGAGGATGCTTCTTTCAAAACAACCCACCCACTCAGATGTGTTTTCAGTTTATCATCTATAGTAGCAGTGGCATTTCTCCTTTATTATATGTATCCAGTTGCTTTTGCACTTAGAAAGTGAAGTGCTAACAATCAGTTTGTGTGGATAGAGGTGTGCTTGATCACATTGTCATTGTGAGTTGCCTGCGTAAAATAGGGAATTATTTTTTTCCAGCTCCTGGACTAGGTTGGCAACTGCTGCTGTTTGACACAATATGTCAAATTCTGCCTTGTTTCGACTATCAGCCCAAATCTGTTTTTGGCCAGTCCCTATTATTTGACAAACGCCATTTTTGCAAATCAGATCCAAACCACATTTCGAGGTGGTTTGAAATGTGATTCCAATTGACTTTCTACAGATGGAGTCGGGACGCTCTGGCCGCTCAAAACTGATGAGTTTGATCTGAAGTGTAGAGGTGCTGTGCAGACTCCATGCTGCTACTTGCAGAGCGCTATGAAGGACAACATGGAGGAGAACAGAAGTCTGTGGACGGACGCCGAAATGAATTGTCTGCTGGCACTTCCACTCTGCTTTTGCCTCTCGCTAACATCGCTATGTATACCATGCCTCCTCCGGTTCAACGGTATAGTTATGCACTCCAACTTGACAGCGTGATTGTAAGGAGGACGAATGCTTCTGCATTAGAAAGCCGCGTCACCAGCGTAGTTACCACAGCAACCCATGCAGACAGGTCTGGACACACAAATCCGATCTGATCACTTGCAAATAACAGCGTGGACATAAGGCTCTGATTTGAGAAACACATCAAATTAGGCTGCAGTCTGAACGTAGCCTCAATCATGGGTAAGCCTACACTGGAATGAGCAATGATCAAGGTATTCTCTGTAATAATTGACTTTGCAGGATCACATGAACGCCTGGAGAAAAGGCTTGGATCAGCAGCTACTCTGGGTTGCAACACGTTTTAAGTCTTCCTCAGGCAGCATCCACGAGGTCCAGTTCCATTCTCCACTATTCTGATGTTCCCACGTGGGTCCATGGAACGCTGATAATACAAGATGACATCACAAAACTGTCCAATCAATTAGTTACCTTTCAGTCATGTAGAAAGGGACCTTAAATACATATTCAGTTTACATGATAAATATCTTTCTTGTACTCACTACTCCAATTGCCTTACACCAATAAATATCTCCCATAGTTTTATGTGGTAATTCAATTACATAGAGTTTTGATTGCTGTAGCTACTGTTGATATTATTTTACTTAATTATTCAAATATATACTTCAATTTATTTTGCGTAGCCCAAAATTACAAATTTGCCTTAGAGGGCTTTACAATCTGTACAACATACGACATCCTCTGTCCCAGGACCCTCACATCAATATTTACACCACAATATTTAGTGTTTTTTTCTGTAGATCTTTCTGTTGAAGATATCTTGTATTTAAAATTGTATGTTAGGAGTATGATGAACTTTCAGTGCACATTCAAAGACTACAAGATGTAAGAAATATCCACCTTTTAAAGAAGAATTGTGTTCCTTAAGTGTTTTAATGCTCAGTACTATGTGTGATGACGATGATGATGATGTCATCACTCCGAGGACTCTGTGACAGCACCCATGGCGACTGTGCAGGCATATTGCACATTTTCTGAGTCACAGCTCAGCGCTTTACATAACTGAGACAAAAGCCTCATGAGCCAGTCAGTGCTCCAACCTTGGTGCCTAATTACATGAAAGACCAGAAAGAGCCTGGTCATATTCCCAGTTAAGGGAGACACTTGTATGACTTCCCTGTCCAAAATGATTGGGAAAGCAGAATGGAAATTTTTTTAATTAAATGCCATGTGTTACAAAGGTCTCGACGGAGTGATGTTTTTCAATGCACTCTGAATAAGCGGGTGGTGAAGAGCTCGCTCTGCTCTAAAAGGATCTGTGTGTCGGTGGGGAGGCAGGCCACACGGGTCGGGCACCGGCGTTCAGGGACCCAGGTGCCCCGGAGCCCAGATCCCAGAGTGAGATGCAGATTTCCGTCACTAATTAGTCAGCAGGCCAGAGTGCAAGCAAACTCCTGTGCCAAGCTGTGCTGCATGCATGCACACAAACACACACACAAGCCGAGCAACACAATGAGATGAGTAAATGCATAACTTAAACACATGAATGATACTCAATCACCACAGGAACACGACTGAAAATTATACATAATCATGTCTGCCAGATGAATATATGATGCCTCAAAAGCCCTGTATTATGCTGAGGTCACACACCTCATTTTGTTCATCCTTCTTATTCATCCACATGTTTTACAAGATGTATGATTTTATTAGCTTAGCATAGGCTTAAATAATGTGTTTGTTTTTATTGAAATAAACAGCCTCAAGCAGTTTGCAGGTAAATATCTTTGGTGCTTTTTTTTCACCTACTTCTAATGATATCATCCAATTGATTGGGTGTTATCAGTGGTTATAAGCCTCATGGTCCAGATGGGGCCTGCTACACCTACCTAACATCTGTATGGTTGATCATGATACGAACACAAAAATACATTGACCTCTAGTAATTAGAACAGGATCAAAGGAGTAAGTCAGGTGACATATTATAAAGAGCAACACATGTATCATAGAGAGGAGGTTGGGGTGGATGATTGGGTCAAACAAACAATACTCTGACCAGGAGATGCTGATTATGTCCAGCGTGAAAGCAAAAGTCCACATTGACTTATTTGATTGTACTTTTTTTACTTAACTTATGTACAATTTAGATAAGTTATGTAGCAATCATACACATTTTAACCCAAACTACGGTATCTTCCTAAACCTCAAGATGTTTTGTTTCACTGTCTCAATGTGGGAGGTGCAGCTTGGCCCATCTGAAGCATGAGAATGGGAGTGATAACCACTGATAACGCCAACTGTCAATCGGCTGGTATCATTCAAAAAGTAGCTTTTTTTTGCTTTGGTGAAAAAACACAGGATGAATAGTGATACAGAAGTTAATGGCTCAAGTTTCATTATTTTGGTTCCACTGTATTGCGGATAATCTGATATTGGTATACTGTTTATTCCATCATATTTTAAAGAGAAGATATTTTTTATGTGATTCCATAAATGGCACCTGGTATCGCCATGTTGACAGCTTGTTTAGAGACTGTAGAATGCTCCCAATCTTGTATCTCATTTTGAGGCGATGTCTATGTTTCTGATTTCTGTTTTCTTCAGTTAGGTTGCTTGGGTGTCAATAGGTTGTTGCTGATGTGTCCCGGGAGATGGCTATACGATTGCTAGGATGTGCTGGGGGGCCAACATATACAGTACCCCCAATATTCATTTACAACAGAAACCAAAAACAATTACATTTCTTTCAGTCAAGTCTTTTTTTTGGTCTAAAAAGTTCCCAAAAAGCAGTTACTGTCTACAGTACAGGGTCATATCACAGACTGCTTCACCTGCTTGGACGGCATGTGGTGTACACACATCCTCACACAAGGCCCGTATTTCTTCAGTGCCACGAGGCTCCTTTTCTTCTGATGTCACTTTGCGTGACAAGAAGCCAAATTCATGAATTAATGAATTTAATTAACAATTAATTTAAGGTTTTCAGATTCTTAAGAGTAGAATTGTGGCTATAATGATGTTAAATATTGCAACAAAATGCAGCATGAACTAAAACAAATTCTAAATTAAAACAAATATAGTTCCTTTGGACATTAACAGCTAAGCATCAGATGGTATGACACATTCATTCAATGGCAACCAGATATGAGGTGTGCTTTTCACCCTATATAAGGAAGATTTGGGGTACTGTCACCGCACCGCTCAGCTTCAGTCACTGATGTTAAAACCCACAAACAAGCCAGCAATCTAGGTGTAGTTATGGATTCAGATCTCAACCTGAACAGCCATATCAAGACAATTACAAAATCAGCCTATTATCACCTGAAGAATATATCAAGGATTAGAGGACTTATGTCTCAACAGGATTTGGAAAAACTTGTCCACGCATTTATCTTCAGCAGACTGGACTACTGTAACGGTGTGTTTACAGGTCTCTGTAAAACGTCTGTCAGAAAGCTGCAGCTGATTCAGAACGCTGCAGCTCGAGTCCTCACTAAGACCAGGAGGGTGGATCACATCACTCCAGTTCTGATGTCTTTGCACTGGCTTCCTGTCCAACAAAGAATTGACTTTAAAATCCTGCTGTTGGTTTACAAAGCACTGAATGGTTTAGGGCCAAAATACATCTCTGATCTGCTGCTACCTTATGAACCATCCCGACCCCTCAGGTCGTCTGGGACCGGTCTACTTTCTGTTCCCAGAGTCAGAACTAAACATGGAGAAGCAGTGTTCAGTTTTTCTGCTCCACATATCTGGAACAAAGTCCCAGAAAGCTGCAGGTCTGCTGAGACCCTCAGCTCATTTAAATCAAGATTGAAGACTTTTCTGTGGTTCAACCTTTAGTTGAACCACATTCAATTAATATATTAATCAATTTCCTGCTTTTCTGCATTTTACTACTGAATTTTATTTCTTACACTGTTGTTTTTTAAAAATGTTTTAATGCAATGAATGTTCTTAATTGTTTTGAAATCTCCTTTTCTTTTGCCTTGTGTTTTGATGCTTTTAATGGTTTTATGTGAAGCACTTTGAATTACCTTGTTGTTGAAATGTGCTGTACAAATAAACTTGCCTTGCTGCCCACAAAGCAACTCTCGGATGATTTGTGGAACACACCTAGATGAACCAAGTGGTTTGGTGTGACGGTAGAACAGAAGAGGCTAAGGACTAAGCTGTACACACAGTGAAGAAAACTGCTGGGGACGTTTGGCAAAGTAGATTAACTGTGCTTCCACATCCTCACTTTCCAAAGTGTCCAAGCTCTGCTTGGACACTTTGCAAGCAAGCAGGCAAGAGGAGGTAGTGGTGGGCTGTGTCAAATGCAGCAGACAGGTTAAACAAGATGAGGGCCTGAGCGGAGCGGAGAGCTTCTGGAACAGTGAGGAGTCCAGTCTCTCTTCAGTTGGTTAACATGTTGTGACCGTTTATTTTTCTGGTGCTTTTTTGCTTGTGTGTCAGCAGAGTGCAATATAATATATCCACTGAACATGGACAGTATGAAATGACAGCTACAGTCTGACTTGTATATTGCTAAATCACTGATAGGTGATAAAGTTCTGGCTTTTTTTGACCAGTATGGGTATTGGTCTGATACTGTGCTCATGTCGACATACTTGACCGATGCAAGCCCGGAGTAACATTATCGAGTGTCCTGTCGAGAGAGAGAGCGTGTGTGTGACAATGACTGAGTTCATTCAGGCTGGTCTCATCCAGCATTCTAAGTTATACTTAATGCATCCCAAGTAGATATCCCATGAAATTATTTTGTATGTTAACCAGGTAATCCTGAACGAGGAAGTATAAAGACCACAAAATCCCACACAAGGCAGGCGGGTGGGGAGGCGGATGGGTCCAACAAAAAGTGATCTTTCAGCCAAGAGGCTGCTGTTTGTTCCCCGTGTGAGACAAGAAATCAATGTTGATCTATTCGTCACGTAATTTACGTACTTCATCAGAATCAGAAACTGTATATTGCCAATGTATGTTGCACATACAAGGAATTTGTCATTTGCAGCACTTCCTTAGTCATTTTAACCCAAACCAGGATCTTTTCCTAAACCTAACGAAGTGGTTTTATTGCCTAAACCTAAATAAGTTGTTTCCTGTGAAGACTATTTTGGAAAGACGCATGTAACGAGCAGAAAGTAACTGCAGGCTTTTGTGGGAAAACCTTTCTTAAGATATCATACAAAGTGTTGTATGAGAAAACATTGAGTCATTAGTAATGTTCTCATTGTTAATGTAGCAGTGCAGTGTATGTACGGCTAATGTGTCAGTGAATAAATGCTATCTATACTGAAGACCAAAGCTATTGTGTCTTGCATGCTGTCCACCAGCTAATTAAAGTGGAGGCCTGAAGTTGGCGACATCTCCGGCTCTGGTTCACGTTGACCTTTCAGCTTTTTTTAAAACTTTTATTATTTCTTTTAACTGTTTAACTGATAGAATTAATTCATCAAAGTTATTATTGTTGGTTAATTATTAACATCCCTGCTGCAAACTATGCTCTGTTTCTATCAGGAAAACACAAAGTTAAATGTTAAAATGTCAGCAACAGCATCATGTGGTGTATTTCATTTGTTACAGTTAGAAAGTGAGGAACATCTAAAACAAATGTTCACAGTCATTGCTAGAACTGTACTGGTAATATTGAGTACTAATATCAGTCCCCAGTATCCGAAAGTACCCTAATGTTTTTACATGTACTTGGTGGTATCCATGCATCCCTAGTTTTCACATCTGTAGAAGGACGGTTGCTTTTTGTAACATCAGCATTTTACAATTACATCTACAAGAATAGCAGCTCAAACCGCTCTCCTGCAGGGAGAGAAGGACGCTCTATTACGATAAATATCTCTTAATACAGTGACTGTATGCAGACACCAGTGGGACGAATTCCAAGAGGGGAGTAACGTAGTTAATGTTGTCCTTTAATGGCTGGCATTTGATCATTTATATGTTAACTGTGATTATTGAGTCCTGCCATCTTCACAGTATGCTCAGTTTGACAGATGCTTATTGTTTTGAGGAGTCAACAATGCACACAGTGAGCCACAGCAGATCATTTGCAATGCAGACTTGTGTGAGCAGAAATGATTGGTTCCTTGTACTTACTACCATACATTTTAATGGAAGCCATTCCTTGTGGACTCAGTCGCAGCTCTGTGACCACAATATTCAATATGCATCATTGTGGACTTGAGGCATTACATGTATTAAATTTAGCTGGACTCTGTTACAGAAGAAACCCCTCTCAGTAATTGAAAATGGCTTCGTCATCAGCATGTTAATTCACACACAGCAAAACCAACCAAATAGGAGATGACAGAAATAGGCGTAGGCTTGGGTTGTGGTTGTACTTTCATTTATATTCCTTTACAGTTCAGCAGGTTTGGTTAAAGTGCCTTTCAACACCTCGAGAGGGAATGGGATGTCAATTGTGGGAGGAATTTGCAGGTGACATCCCTTGACCACCAGTTCACCCACTGGTTGTACTAATACCTCGGAGTGATTGTGGAGCAGCAGTTTCTGCAGTTCTGCTACTTTATCATTAGAATTCTGGCAAGGGGTTGTCTGGAAATAACAGCTAGCAAACGAGGAAGAATGGATCACGAGAGGCTGGGGGAAATGTGCAATGAGCGAGATCAGTATGCACAGTGTTCAAATATATTTATAAAGCTGTGAAAATTAAATACTTCAAAATGTGTGTATGTTGTAATCTGATTACAGGCCTGTTTTAATAACCAGCAGACATGCTACACGATTATTTCATCTCTTTGCATTCACGACTATTGGATGATCTTTTGGTCTTTTTTCATTATTGCATTAGTGCCAACAGCCAAAGCAGAGATTTACTGTCACAGTGTTGTAATTTACATCACAGCTAGGTGATTTTCTTCTTACCTTTTCGTCTTTCTACATTTCATTTGCCATTTTCTAAATGTCACCAGACAGACCGGAAGGGACAAAGTTGAGTAAAAGAAAATTGGGAGCGTTATGATTAAATATTAGACGGAAGAGAACCATCAGAAAGCAAAGAAGTGGGTGTACGACAAGAAAACCCTTCATCTGACGAACATCTTCTTAATAATATGTACTGTATATTAGTGCTGGGCGGTATGACCAAAAATGTGTATCACAGTATTTTTAAAGATTCTGGCAGTTTCACGGTATTATTTTGTTCCTTGACTGTGTTTTTATATAGGTTTATAGTGGCTTACTGTAGATGTCAGGAGTACAAAGAATATAAAAACATGTTAATGTCATCATGTATAAAGGCTTTGCTTACTATAGGGTGTGCTCGTTTGTTCCTATAAAGTTGGGGTTGCAGTTTGGCTGAAGTATTGTCGCCCCGGTAAGACACACCTTGAATCCAGTGTTTTAGTCATTGCTCTGAGTCTTTCTCGACTGTCTGTAGCAGGACCATGTCCTTGCATAGATGGATCATTATTGCGTTGGTAATGTAGCTCCACCACATGCTTTTCTTGCCATATGCAGTGCCTCGAGCAAATGTTTCTTCAAGCGATGTCTGACCCTTCGGCTTCACTGTTTCACTCGCGGCAACGTTACTGATTGACGGCCTCGAATCCGACGGCCATCATCACACTCTTGGTATTCCAACACATGTTTTCTGCTGAGGTGATGGAGTAAGTTGCTCGTGTTACCACCAGCGGCAACAACAGTGGCTCGACAAACTCGCTAAATGTCGGATTTTTTAAAACCAAAACACTTCCAAACAGCAGACACAGCTCCTCTCTTGGGCACAGACTCCGGTCTGTCTTTGTTCATCCTGCATCGCTCTGTTCTTTAATGTAACGTTCCTGTAGCGATGGAGCCTCTCCAAGCTGTTAGCAGACTGCTGTGCTAGCGGGCTAGCTAGTGAGTTGTACCCAGCATGCCATGTTCGGCAGTGAAATATTATAAATGTACAATTATTCGTGTTACAAACTGTTTATGTGTCACAAACTGTTGTGTCGTGGTGTTCTGCCCTGTTGAAGAGCGTTAGTTGTGGGTTATTAATTGTTGTTATAAAGTTGTAACCATGATTAGGGGTCCCTCTCGATACAGTTAAGGCAACTAGCTCTGACTGTAGCCTTCTTTACAGCGAACATTATATTTAGCCTGTTGAGGAGTGACAGCAGTTGTTTTGGCTGTGTGTGAAAAATTCATATAATACGGGAAATTAAAACCGGTGAACCGGTATACTGCCCAGCACTACTGTATATCATATATTGGATATTAGTTACTTTCTTGTCTAAGGCTTCCCTTTTTAAAAACTCACATTACACTCACAAGTTTCATAATAAATAAACTTTGTTGCTTTTGAAATAAGCTGCATCTTCACTGTTCAATGACCTTTAACTGTAAAAATTAAAAAGAGGAATTAGAAAACAAACTGCTTTACACTTATGGGTAGAACGCAATTAACAGAAGAATATGAATGCGCATCAATGACTGAATGAATTTCTTACTGTGACTGGGGTCTGGTTTTTTTACAAGCTCTTGAGTTTGTGTATATAAAACATGGTATTACAGTATTGCATGAAAGTGTAAGTACAAGTACAACCCTGGTTTATTATTTATTATTTGACATGAAAATTAATCGAAGGCAGCTTTAGGTCTTGAGACTGGTTTCTCTTTTCTCCAGAGAGGCTCCACGGATGCCATTATGGCTGTCATGCACTTCTTTAAAAATGTAACAGCAGTAGATGTCATGGCTACGATGGGTTACAGACCTCAAGAACTGTGATTAGGGATGCCCTGATCAAGTTTTTTCAGGCATTTACTGTCTTATTTCACTCAGTGTGGAGCCTGTAGAACGGCTTTGCCATAGCATGCTGATGTGGACAGTACACATTGAGCACACTATTTGCACTTAATTATCGTTGAAAGTGGGGGTAGTGACAGGCAAGGGGACGTATGGCGGGACAATTTTAATTTAATTAGAGCCTTCAGTCGTGACCAGTAAAGCTGCTTTTTGTTATATGGCAATATAAATAAAATAATTGTTTTTCTTGTCAAAAAAGGTGGTTACTTACAAGTGTTAAGACAACTAAACATCATCACTAGAGCACTAGTCCTCTTTTAGCTTAGCGGTGGTGACTTGAAGTCATGTAATTGTTGCCCAGCACTATAATATACACATGTATAATATACACATTCCTGTTATTGGTGGGCCATCAGTACACAAGCTGGACCCTCGTTGGGTTCTGTGATTATTAGACACTGAAGAACTCACTGGTTTCATTTCATGAAGATGTGGCATTGCCTTTTCCCATCTGTCTATATCTTTCAATCCAGTGGTTTTGATCATATTGACAGAAGCTTGTACACCCCTTGAGCATCGTCTTTTTCAAAGAAAATTCTAACATGAACTGCTCTGTTGTCGGCCTCAGTCAGAAAAGTCACAGAGATCTTCCTAAAGCTAACAAATATCCCCTCTCAAACTTCTCCACGCATGTCGGTAGAAGCATAAATGCTCCATTTCAACGGCTCATTTCTTCCATTTCTCCGGCTGCATCCCTGCTGGAGCTCCAAACATTCAGCCCTGGGTAAATGACTTATAGCAAATGTGTTAGCAGTTTTGATAGCAGGTATCAACCAATTTCGTCTGACCCAATTTGACATCCAGACATTGTGTCGGCTTCCTGCTGACACAGAAAGAGCTGTGCTGTCATGTCCTATTTTTTAGAGATAGGTCTGTCTGGTCAAACGAGAAGTCAAACTGACAGGCATGTAACCCTTACTGTGCAAGATGCACACCGGTTTACAAAGCAGTAGTGATGTTTGCATTTATACTGGATGTTTAGTCTGTGTATCAGCCTGAAACATCTCCTGTTATTTTTCCAACCGTATAAAAAAGAACAAGCCGACACATGCTGCATGCCTGATAGCAGCAATTCATCACTGTATAACACAAGCAGATACTGTTTGAATGTTTTGTGTTTCAGGGTATATTCATCAAGTACTGTATGCCTAGTAGCTTGAAAACACGCTCAAGGTATCGGCAACCACAGCAATAATTTATCCATGTTGCATATACCATGGTCTTGGTGAATACTGGTCTGAGATTGGCTTGGATTAAAATAGTTTACTGTTAATTTAGTTTGCGTCAAGTTTAATGAGAACTGTAAACTTGCATAAGCAGGGAGTCAATCCAGTGTTCACAAATTAAGTTGTTTCCATTAGGAGCATACATGCCAACCTTGAGAACTAAAAAGGGGGGGAAGGGGGTATGAGGGTCATCCCCCAGAAAAAGTTAAGTTTCAGAGACCTGCATTCTGGTGACTTTTAAAGAAAGTGGCAAAAATAATAAAAGTACACTGCTGCAGCTTTTTTATGGTTTACTTTTAATTTACTTAAATTCTCAGAGAGGAATACGGAATAATCTGTCCCTCTGGCGTGAACTTGTGTGAATCTTTGGTATGAACTAATATTTGTCAGTCTTTTTTTACTAATTCATTCATCCCTTTCTTGCCCTGGCTGAGTTTCTTTTTCTAAGTAGTCGCAATTTTCTCTCTACGTCGCTCACATCCTGAAGGCTCTTAATAATATGTATGTCATTTACAACCAAAATGACGCCGCAAGAAAAAAAGTCAGGGGAACACAAACGTTAGTAGAATTCATCCTCTAGGGACCATAACTATTTTCATAGCTTTGCAATGAGATTCCAATCTGATTTCTACAGATGCGTCTTAGTCCTTATGCTCTGGTCGCTCAAATCAGATTTCAATTTGATCTGATTTGAGAAACACATCGGATTTGCCTGCAGTCTGAATGTAACCCATGATTTGATTCAGGAAATTCCATCACTGCTGCTTGTTTTTCTTCCAGCAATAAACATAATACATCATATACTGGTGTTGTTTCCATTCAGTCACATAAGAAAAAATGATCTGTGTGTTGCTTGGAAACTATTCTTTTGTAAGCAATTTTCACTGAATTCAAATTTTACCAAAAAGAAAACGGAAGCCATTAATACTTTCTTCACATTCTAATCATAACATGGACTATAACAAGATGAATTGAAAGTGAAACATCAATAAATCCAGATGCATCTAGTTAAGCTGGCATAGCCGCCAGTAGAAATGGCTCCTGGTCATTCAGCGTTTCAGCAGCTCACTCATTCACCCATTCACACACACATACTGACAATGGCAACAAGCTACTATAAAGCACAATGGGGAGCGACTGGGCAACATGGTCCCCAAATTAGGGCAGAGAACTGGGAGAGATGACAATTTATACAATGAGACGAAATAAACCTGAAACGAATATAGTTTATATTTTCCATTATCAGATTTAGAATCAGAACTGTTTATTGCCAAGTACGTTACATATACAATGAATTTGACTAGGTGACTGGTGCATAACAATAAATACAATGCAATAATTAAGACATCATTTAAAACTAGAAAAACATAAAAATGTACAATAAAATATGGTCAACAAACAAACATATTATAAAATTGGCAAGTGTATTTTAATATAGAAAGGATATGCAAGGGTGTGTAACAATAGGAAATTATCCTGGGGATGTAAGAGTCCGAGTCAGTGGGGGTCGCAGGCTTTGTTGATGAACCCAACTGCAGAAGAGAAGAAACTGTTCATGTGGCGTAAGGTCTTGGTCCTGATGGACCGCAGCCTCCTGCCAGAGGGAAGGGACTCAAACCGAGGCTGAGAGGGGTCTGCTACAATCTTTCTTGCTCGCTTCAGGGTCCTGGAAGCCAGCAAGTCTTGGAGGGATGGCAGATTGCACCCAATCACCCTCTCGGCAGAGCGGACGATGCGCTGCAGTCTGCCCTTGTCCTTGGCTGTGGCTGCAGCGTACCAGATGGTGATGGAGGAGCAGAGGATGGACTCAACGATGGCTGTGTAGAAGTGCACCTTCATTGTCTTTGGCAGGTTGCTGCCACAGGAAGTACATCCTCTATTGAACCTTCTTGGTCATGGAGCTGATGTTAGGATCCCACTTGAGGTCCTGGGTTATGGTGGAGCCCAGGAAGCGGAAGAACTCCATAGCGTTGACTGGGGAGTTACACAGGGTGTGCAGAAATCCACAACCATCTCCACTGTCTTTAGAGCGATGAGCTCTAAGTTGTTCAGACCGCACCAGGTCACCAGATGGTCAACCTCCCACCTGTAGGCGGACTCATCCCCACCAGAGATGAGTCCGCAAACATCCGCAAACTTCATGAGCTTGACGGACTGGTGACTGGAGGTGCAGCTGTTCGTGTACAGGGAGAAGAGCAGAGGGGAAAGAACGCAGCCATGGTCTGAGAGACTGAGACATGTTTTCCCAGCTTAACATGTTGCTTCCTGTCAGACAGCTGGGAGAGCTTGTCATGCAGCAGAGACGGGATAATGGTGTTGAAGGCAGAGCTGAAGTCCACAAACAGGATCCTGGCGTAGGTTCCTGAGGAGTCCAGATGCTAGAGGATGAAGTGAAGGGCCATGTTGACTGCGTCGTCTACATACCTGTTTGCTCTGTAGGCAAACTGCAGGGGGTCCAGGTGGGTTGGTGAGGGTTTTGAGGTGGGACAAGACAGGGTGCTCAAAATACTTCATGACCACAGAGGTTAGGGCGATGGGCCTGTAGGCATTAAGTCCTGTGATCCTTTGTTTTTGGGGGAAGCCTTGAAGCAGGCTGGTACTTGGTATGTCTCCAGGGAGGTGTTGAAGATGTCTGTGAACACCAGAGAAAAAATAGTCCCCCCCCCCCTCCAGAAATTAAAGGTCTGTAAGCCTGTAATCAAAGCAGTTGGCCAGTGAAGCTATGGGGGGGGGGGACTGGATGGGTGGTTGAGAGGCATGAACCCCGGCTGAGGTGGAGGACTGGGACCTGGTGGTCTAGAGCTGGTGGAAGGGGTTAGGACTGTCCCATTGTCTGTCAAAGTGACAGTAAAACACGTTCAGCTCGTTTGCCAGGCAGAGGTCATTCATAGAGTGGGTGGCTTTAGGCTTGTAGCTGTCTGAGACCTCTCTAGACAGAAGCAGAGTCACTTGCTGAGAGCTGGTGTTGCAGTTTCAACGTCGGCTGAGACACGTGTCGGTTCATATCTCCCGGTAATGGTCGGTGAAGGAAGAGGTTTTGGTCTTCCTAGTACCGTGGAATTGAAAGTATAGCGTCTCTCGCCGCCTTGCTAAACCTGTATTTTGACTCCTTGAACATGTCCTTGTCCTCACTCCTAAATGCCTTATCCTGATGCAACCTTATCTGTCTGAGTTTAGCTGTGAACCAGGGTTTGTCATTGTTATAACTCACTCTGGTGCTTGTTGGACGTTACAGCCTCTGTGTGCTCATCCAGACTGTTGGTAGCAGTCCTGAAAACATCCCAGTCTGTAGAGTCTAAGCACGCCCGAAGATCCTCCATAGCTCCACTGCTTTGATTTCCTGACAACAGGCTTACAGAGCTTTAATTTCTGCCTATATGCAGGAATCAGATGGACCATGATGTGGTCAGAGTGTCCCAGTGCAGCACAAGGGACGGTGTGATAGGCCCCGCTGATTGTGGTGTAACAGTGGTCTAGAATGTTCTCCTCTCTGGTTGAGCATTTCACAAACTGTCTGTATCTAGGGAGTTCATGGTTGAGGTTTCCTTTGTTAAAGTCACCAATGACAATAGCTAAAGAGTCCGGGTTGGTCCGCTCCACACACAGTATCTGGTTGGCGAGCGTCCGCTGTGTCTCCTGCACGTTGGCCTGCCCTGGAATGTAAACACCGACCAGTATGAATGAAGCAAACTCACAGGGGCAGTAAAACGGTTTACAGTTCATGATGAAAGATTCCAAATCAAGAGAACAGTGCTGCAGAATCACTGTCACATCTTTACACTAGCCACTGCTGGTATAAAAACAGATTCCTCCACTCTTCAATTTGCAAATTGAATTCATTGAATTAATTGAATTCTGCCAGCTGGAGCGCAGAGTCCGGTATCATTCCACAGAGTTTGTGGGCATTTGAGAATTGCGTAAAAAAAGTGGTCGTCGTTATGTTTCTCTACTTCCCAAGAAACGTCTCCATCTGTTTCAGAACAACACTGTTCCCTAAGCTCTGCATTACGGGGCGACTCAGTTTGTTCCTCTGATAGGAATATGCATATGATGTCTACAAATTAGCAGCAAGGCGAATTTGTCCAGTTTAGAGCACGTATTGGATGAAGAGGAAATGCGACTTTGTGGGGAAGAAACGGTAAATCCTGGTTCCTAGTTTAAATTACGTTTTTGCATTAGCATTGTTGGGGTTCTGGCGCCACCTCCTGGCTGGTTGAGTCCCTCACATGGGCCTCCCCTCCTCACAAATGACCTAGGATCTGATCCTTGCCCCCTTGAGATGACCACACCTCCACCTTTGGTCCACCGCGGAGGTGGACCTTTCATTGGCCAACAAGCCGTCTCCCGCTGTGCGCAGAGACCCGCTTATAAGCGGCAACGCAGCCCAAAATCGGTCTCTTCGCTCTGGACTTCCGTCCGGCCTCTAAGAAGAATCACCAGAGGACCCGATCGACCTCAACCCCCACTCATCTCAGCACGCACGTGCCATTTCGCTGGACGAAATCGACCACGTCTATTCTGAGTTTAAGGCCTTGGCCCGCGAGAGCGCATCCTCCTCCCGCGAGCTGCTCCCCACCTTCGTGTACACGCCACGGTACTAGGAAGACCAAAACCTCTTCCTTCACCGACCATTACCGGGAGATACGAACCGACACGTGTCTCAGCCGACGTTGGAAACCACAGGCCCTCCTCTCTGCAGCGAGCCGGGCCGAAACAGCAGCCGCTCACCAGCGACGCCGAAACAGCAACAGCTTCACGCTTTTCTTTTTCCTCCTGTAGGAGGAAAAACCATTCATCGACAAACACTCTACAACGTTGCCACGAAGCATCTCACAGTAAGAGTTACGGTGTCTGGGCGTAGCTTATCTTAAATCAACCTAAGTTTAATTCAGGTCATTCATTTATATATTATTATTCCCGTGTTTTTGTCGTGTTAAAGTCATTGTTTTCATTTTGCTGAGAGATTGCGCAATCATCGACGGAGCTCAGAGGCCCGTCGTATTGTGCGCTTCCTGTTTGACTGTTGCTTTTGGGATTATTTGATTTAATTTTTGTTCTTGCTCTATTTCCTTGAATCGATTCTGTGAGTGAAGTGTGGAAACGCGACTATCGGGCATAAGTGTCGTGAGTTTGCGAAGCGACAACGGCAACTTGTGTGAGATACGATCGGCGATCCTCATTTTCACTACAACGCGACATCGCACACAGAAACTCTGATTCCTCTCCCTGCCTTATTATTCCTCTTGTTTTCCGTAATTTGCATGCACATAGAACTCCGGATTGTGGGTGAACTCTCACCCTATTGTTCCAACACACGTGTGCGCCGACACACGTGATCACATACAGCTGAAGGCCCCTCCGCCATTTTGTCTAGGTCACTCGACTCCGCCATCATTTTGTCTAGGTCACTCGACTCCGCTATCCGGTGGTAGGTTTTAGCGATAGCTCTTTAAGGCCCCTCCGCCATTTTGTCTGCATCACTCGACGCCGCCATCTTTGTAGTCTTTAGCTGTAGCTTTAAGACCCCCCTTCCTTTTCACACACAGACCCACAGACACACACACACACACATACTTGTATTACATACATCCCCACCCATTTTATTCATTTGTTTAGATATTAGGCACATAAAATAGTATGATAGCGTTTGTTGATTGTGATATTAATTGATCTGATCACTTATTATTTTGATTTAATAAATTCTGTTATATTTTAAAGAGCAGTCATTTGTGATTACTTGTGCATATGTGGATAATAAGAACTGGATGTAGTAGCCCGTGTACGAACTTAAACCTTCACTGTCACTTCAAATGTGTAGTCGCACCCGACTATTGACATTACGAGTGGCCACTAATTATGAGACTTAGTTTATCGTTTGGTTATTAGTCCCTGTTTACAGGGTGGTGCCCCGTTGTTATTAATAATCATTAATAATTGTTACTTACATTAATAATTCTATTGATGTCAAGAATTCAGTTTCTTAAATGCTGATAACCCAAACACGCCCCTCTACGTTCCCAACAGCATGTCCCACATATCAATGACCAGGGAAAACTTGTCAGTTTTTGACCTGTAGACCTGGACCTGTTTCTTGACGTAATGGTCCTAAGGTAGGGAAGTCCCAATTTTTTACAACCAGAAGTCCTTCACGTCCGTGTTATGCACTTCTCCACCTAAGAGGTCTGCAATGAACGCCTTAAGCTTGGCCAGGCTCAACTCCCAGTCTTTTGCTTCACAAGAATCATCAAAAACATGAAGGCTCTCAATGGGGGCTTGTGCAGTTGAGCCAGCTCATTCGGTCAAGATGTTTTGTGCTTGTCAATATTAAGCAGCTCACACAGATCCAGTAATGATTGAGCCGATACTAAATGTAGTGCAGTAAACTAGCTAGAAACTGCTGAATAGAAGGATGTGTTTTGCTTGACTGTAGGCTTGCAAGTCCCAGCAGCATTATAAAGCAGTTTCTATGAGAGGTAAAAATGACTTCTCTTCTTTTTATCCCACACCCCCATAATTTACCAGATGTTTAATAAAAACATTGTAGGAAAATTGTGTCCTGAGATATGTTTGGGTTCTATTGAGTTTCCTGCAATTGAAAACACCAGGGGGTTAAAAATGACCCTGTTGCGGTTCTAGTGTTTTACTAAAATCCCTGCTGACCTGTCGGGATAGAAAACACTATATAAGAGGGATGCTGTTGGAGTAAATTGCTGTAAATTTCTGACATGCTGCCTCCTTTTATCACCACCTTTAATTAAACTGTCAAATCAGCAGCAGATAGAATAGAATTTATACTATCTTGATCCCTTTAAGGGGGACATTTTTCTCTGCATTTGACCCATCCCTGTGTTGGGGTCTGACTATATGGCTTCGACATGTGCTGTAGAACAAAGAATCAGGCCTTCCCTTTTGCAAGCAAAGGTTTCATCCTGATTGTGGTTTGATGAGCACCAAACCCCCTCTGAAGAAATTTCACATTAGGGTGTGAGTTTCCTCCCCCCCCCAAAAACTATGCGTTCCTGAAGTCACCTGAAAGCACCGCTGCAATCTCATTGGCCGAGAGCCAAGACACCCCAGGACCTCTGTAGTTCAGACACTGTTCTACAAAACTACCTGTAGCCCCCACCTCAAGGCTTTTTCCCCTTCGACCTCTGTCGAGCTCGGGAGCACACAACGTTGCTCCTCTTTTTAACCAATTGATTTTAGATAGCGTGCTCATGAATGTATAGTTGTTGGTTTAGATATTAGTTGACTAGATCATTAGAACTTAATAAACTCTGTTATATTTTAAAGAGCAGCTGTGTGTGATTACTTTGTGCATGCGTATTGTGATAACAACTGTATATGTGGTCTGTGCTCGAACTTAAACCTTCACTGTCACTTACATTAATAATTCTATTGATGTCCAGAATTTAGTTTCTTAGATGCTGATAACCCAAACATGCTACTTTACATTCCCAACACCTGTATATAGGGAGCAGTGGGCTGCCAATGACAGGCGCCCGGGGAGCCGAACCGTTGACCTTCCGGTTCCCAGACGACCTCTTAACCCAGTGCGCCACGGTCGCCCCATGAAGATATTGAAGCATTTGGAGTATCAGCTTGTTTTGTAAATATTCACATGGCGCTATCTGCTTTTCTAATTACAAGGCAAATAAAGAGTCCATCAGCAATTGGCAATAATTGCTGTATAGACTATAGTTTCCGATAGCCGCGGTGCTTCTCACAATGGCGGAGAAGAGACATCTTTGGATGTTTTCGTTGGCGAGTGTACATAGATTGCTGGATTGCCTAATTCTGGATTGAGACCCCACCTTCAATGAGTGTCTTACAGAAACAACTCAGTTAGGTGGATAGATTTAGTTTAGATTATGGCAAACAATTAGCAGTATTTTATTGTGTGATGACTCGTAAAGCAGCTCAGGGTTTACCCATTTTATATTCTCTATCATTCTTTGTGTTTCTAATATTGATATTGTCGTTGAATGCTATGGAGTAAGAACTCAGTTATGACTGCATTTCTGTGGGCTGAGATTGTTCCAGGGTCGTGGTCGTGTGCATGCTGGCTCACTGTTATGACTTTCTGTGACGTTTGATGGAACTCAGCCATCGTTAACGAAATATGTTTCACCTGTGCTATTCCTGCTTTGACAAGTCAAAATGTCTCCTGTGAAAAAAGTCTATTCTGCTGTGGAATCTGTGATGAACTGACAACTATAGTGGCCTTACACACTATACCCCAACAGGTATTATAATAGCAATTTGATTCCAGATAGCTTTTTATATTTCTCACTTACATATTAGATTGTAGCAGAAACACAATGTATCATTTTAGCTGCAAAATGATCACTATGCATACATGCTACAGCCTTTAACTTCGTACTTGTGATTTAAAGTGATCCGTGTGTAATTTCATGTATTTCTGCTTTGAATGGTGCAAAGCAAATAACGCGAAATTCACCTCATTCGTGCGAGTTGAAATTTGTCAACTCAGGCGAGAAATTCACGTGACGCTGTCGCTAAAAGCCTATCAGCAGAGATTGTCATCCTGTCATCACTGTTGTCCTGCCATAGTTGAATCAGAAACTATGGAGGAAAATAATACTGTAGCCGTAGCTGCGTACCCAGAGCTCTATGATACCTGATATTAGTAGACACCGGACGAAACTATGTGAGTAAATGTATGTGTATAAACCATATGGTGCAAACAATAACGAGGCTGCCGTATTATAAGCGTTGTAAAAGTTGTTTGCTTGTCGTCTCGGGGAGAGAACTAACAAAACGTAAATTCAGACTTTTTATAGATCTGCATCATTATTTAGTTATTTCGACTTTACTTTTTGTGGGTTTATTGCTATTAAATCACAGCAAACTGTTTGTTTTGGCTTCATACAGCTGTAGTGAACCAGCCAACGTGGGGCTTGCTAGATGCAGTGAATCGCCTCCGGATGATGTTATGAACCCAGACAAGACGGTGTTTGTCTTCATCTTAGTCAACCTCGTCCTTTTTCACTTTAGTCAGTTTCACGTTGACTAAAACTAAAGTTGTTTTAGTATCGTCTCAGGCAAAGAGAACCATCAACATTTGAGTCTAGTTTTAGTCAAGACCAATAATGACCATTCTAATCAAACTTAAAACAATGCTTCTTTCATATAAAAGGTCCAATTGTTTTTAGGCTAAAATAATTGGTACTGAGGTGTTGATTTCATTTCGTATTTTTTGTTATACCTAGAAGACAGATTTTGTTGACGATTTAGTCATAGTTTTTCTTTAATGAAGTCGGTGTCATATAGTCATTGTCTCATCTTAATCATAGGGAAAAAAGGTCTTCAAAATATTTTTTGTCAACAAAATGAACACTTGGACAATAATTCCACACTGTCCCCACAGTGAAATATAATGGTAGCAGCAATGTCTGGAGGCTTTTGAGGGTGGAGGTCAACATTTGTATGTAAGAATATTAAAATGTTAGAATATTAGGGTTTATACAATAATAATGATAATATAAGAGGAGCTGAAAATGGCATGAAGTGTCTACTCCCGTCTAACCTTCTGTTTGTCCACAAACCTGCACAACCATTACTTTCCATTATCCCATTTTCACCACTTTTCTGTTTTGTCTGTCACCATGACAGCAGTCTCATAACACGCATCAAGCACTTCCTTTGGGTTCCATTTAGGCCAGTTTGTGATCCCTTGCGTTTTCTTGTTGAAACAGAGCGGGGGTGATTTGTCACTGAGTGGCCCTCAGACGAAGGGCACGGTGTCATCTGGTACCAGACGCTTGGAAAATAGTCACGCATGATTACTACCTGGCTGCTATATGCTCTGCAGGTGGATCTGTTTTGCATGGAGTTTGGACTCTTTGAAGAACATATTGAAAGAACAGTTAGGTTATCAATCAGCACAATTCGGTTATTTAGTCGAACCTATCATTTCATGAAAACTAGAAAGAGTTATCGGTGTATTTTATATAGACCATCAAACCAGTGTAAGAGTGACATGACGTTGTATGCAATAACAACGCAATATGCTTTGCTTACATTTATGATGTTTCTAATGTGTTTTTCATACTTATGTTACATTGATTATGTTTTACTTAATTTACGTACTTACTGCGGCAGTTTGATGGTAAAAAATGGCATAAAATGACAGATGAAAAGCCTAAAAATGCTTTATTATGACATGCAGAATGTCTTTAAAATGTGATTTATATGCCTTACCAAGGGATCAGGTAGATGCATACGGACCATGGGTGTATTATTGACATGCCCTTGGGGCAGCTCTACCTCTTCGTTCTCACATGTTGGACTGAGGACAGACTGGACGCTACAGTGACTCACTATCACTTCTCTAGGTAGAAGTGGAGGACAGGACCAGCCGGGGCCAGCAATGTAACCTCTTCACATTCTATAGATAATATTAGTTCATTTTTTATATTTTAAACTAATATTCTGGCCAGATCGAACACATTTCCCCTTTAAAGGAAAGTGAATATCGGACTTACATTCATCAGATGGCCAGTAACATGACGGAAAATATATGCTAATGTGGCTCCATGTCAACTCAATGTGTAAGTAGGCAGTTTGCTTGCATGTTAGCCATAGCTACTTCATAGCAGGTGATCAGGTTGTGTATATGTATGCCAAACCGGGGGCCACTCTGTTCCCTTAAAGCAAGCTCTTTTAATGAACACCTCCTACATACGTATCACTTTCATGCCTGGGAGGTAATTACCTTCTTCTCAACCTAAAAATTAATTACACACCCATAAATTGGCAATTTATCCACTGAGGCAATGCTTACGCCCGCTATGATATGATTCCCCTTCGAAAGATGGATTGTACCTCGAGCATCTGCCAAACTGTGTCCATTTCCCTGAAGGTCAGGTAGCTTCCTGGCTGTCAGCCTAGCCCAACGCAGAATCTTTGGTCACTGCTTGTTGGTCTCAGGTGTGTTCCAAGGACCTGCAATCTGTTCTTACTTGGTTGGATGATTCAGGGAAACAAACATTAGAACAAGCAATTCATGGAAAGAATTACATACATGTTATCCTTCTTCCTCTGACATTTCCTACAGTGGAAAGGCAATGTCTGACAGCTGTCCTTAATCCAGATGCATCTTGGTTGTTAATATGTTACGTCAGGTCAGCGGTGTGTAGTGATGCTCGTCTCTTTCAGTCACATGTCATTGTGAGTACCTAAACTAAATGGAAATACTATGCTAAAATAGTTGAAGTTACCCTTTCAATATGTATTGTCTTGGGGTGCCTTTTGTATTTACACTAATATGAGCAATATTATGTACATCAGATGTTAAGCACATCACTGATCCAGGAAGTAACACTTGACTAAAGACATCATTCACTCCCTTCGCCCTAGAATATCCCAGCTGTTACGCATCTTGGCATTCTTCCATGTGCAGTTTCAAGGCTGTGTTGTAATAACAAAGCTGTATTTTTACTTCCAAATTAGACTCATTGAACTTAATGTTTGACTCCTTGAGCAGAAACCATGAATGAGATTATTCTTGTTGAATAATGTTTGATTAACAGTTCATTTTTGTCTTGTGCAGTGAAAAACACATGTAGGCTAACCAGCAGTCATCACTGGCCACTGTTTAAGGTAGTGTCAACAAAAGGAAACTATCATCAGATGATGTCTGTTTGGGGATGAAAAGAATGAATTAAAAGCAGTCAAGTTACTTGAATCATGCTTAACATGGATTGAGTTGCTTGTCCAGTTTCCTCAAGAACCACCGGGTTGACTAAATATTTGATAGTAACATAAAGATCATCTACTCCACTGCGTCACCACACACACAAACATGCACACAAGCAATGATGGCGATCAGATGAGCAAATCTGTAATCTCGGCGTTGTACAATACCTTTGTGTACCACGGTCAAGAGGTCCAGACCGGTTGATGACGGATTCTAAGAGACAACTGAGAGTGATGGCTTTATTCACTGAAGCCTAATGTGCTCCATGTTGTTTTTAATGGCTGGTTGGAACCCTTTTGTGTTGCTGTAGGCACATCACTGCTTTCAACGGACTCCATTGAATTACACCACCCATACAATGGGTCCAAGTTGGTGTCAAAGGTTTTAGGAAAATGCACTTCATTCGGAAAACACAAACCGCTCAACCACAAAAACCTTTCAAAGTGGTGTAACAATAGTTTTACTCTGAGGATATCCCTTACACCAGACGAAGTCCGTTTGGGTTGAATCACAAAATTACAATATTTGTTCATGCCTAATAGCCTCCACAATGCACTGTAAAATGGATTATAGAACTATAAACAGTGGGCTGTAGTGTTGTCTTACTTTCCTCGAAAGAGGACAGTTCGTTTTTAGGAAGAGCTGCGTCTTCCTATTGTAGCACTAAAGTGTGTTAAGCACATAGACTTTCTGTAAAAATGTGGATGTAGTCAGCATGACTACACATTGGTAAAGGCTGCGAAGTTGGCATTTTAGCTGACGTCACCTTGTTTTTTTGCCACCCGAAGTACAAGTACAACCGAACGCTGAATGAGACATTACACTTCTATACAATCAGACCGTGCAACAGACAATGCAACCGTTGGAGTCACCCCCTAATGGCCATTAGAGAGATTGAAAGTTCATGGCACTTCACTTTTCAGAGCTGGAGGTTGACGACTGGTTTCCTCCAGTATTTAAACACATCACTTCAACTTTCTTCCTCATCGTATCGTAGAATTTTGATGCTTGCGTCTATTTGGCTGAAAGAATATTTACAGCAAATGCTAGATAATCTCACATGGAGCCATCCAATGATAATATATCAGGCATCACTCCAGTTGTTAAGTCCAGCGACAGCACTGATCTCCTTTCTGGGCTCAGTACCCTTTTGAAATGCTAGCAAGTTTAGCATTCTGTAAGACGCTATTGTATATCATTATTCACCCAACAGCTGGTTCGAGTGTTTTGGCTCCAAGATAACATTTGCAAACGGTCCTGCTGTCCTTCCTCTGAACCTTATCAGACTGCTCCCCACTCTGAGCGATGTGGTTCTACGTAAACACATTCTTTTTATCGAAAGTCAAAGGAATTCTTCACAGCCAAAATGATTATTGTATTTAAACATGATACACAACATGATACTTGTGAAGAAAACTGTTGTTTTTCTCGCATGCCTCCATAGTGAATGAGGTAAGAAAAAACGGAGAAAAGTCATGAGAAAATGGTGGTATTACAAGACAAGATAGGTCGGGGCTAGCATGCTCATTTCAGTAGATATGTTATCTTTGACGTAACAACAACACTGTAACCTCTATACATTCTGTGAATAATCTTCATATTTTTATGTTTAAATTAAAATTCAGTCATTTCCCTTGAACAGTATGTGGTGTCAGTGTCATTTCTGCTGGATCCTCGTCATGTGCTCTCTGCATGACTAACTATTGGATTTGATCCTTTAAACTGCTGTAAGATAGATTTGAACCTCAGGACATCCGTTTATTTGGTCAACAGGATGATGAAACCACATACATTTAAATTAATAAAATGGCAATATATTGTGCAGGTGTTTTTGAGAATGGCCACAAAACAGTTTTGCTCTTCTTCTCCTTCTCTGCATCGTCAATCCATGAAGCATATCTTAACACATGTCATGTGGCCAAATATAACATGTTGATACATAACAGAAAAGCATTGTGGTTTTGATTTCCATGCTGACACTTTTCTTAATATCTTTCCTACAATTACAATCCTTTCATAATGTATGACATTGTTGATTACATTATAACAACATAACAACATTATAACAACATTATAACATTTAATCACAATTCCATTCTTGAAAAAAAAATCTAATAAAAAACCAGAACCAGCAGACAAACACACGCACTGAAATCACTGATTACACTGGTGAAATCAAAGCTCACATAATTGGCTTAGCCGGCTTTGTGAGGGATAGGATCTGGAGCGAGCTACAGGCGATAGCCTCTCATGCTGCAGTGCTGCTGCTTGTTCCTCCTCCTCATCTCTCTCTCTTGCATCTTTTCAATGTTTGCTCATCAAGTGTCTGTGTACACACTCAGCATTTTGACTTTTTAGCAAATGTGTCTGCAATTTGAATGTGTTCTTGCAATGGAAATTCATTTTGTCAAAGGAAGCCTTGCCTTTTTTCACCCAGCTGTACGTCCAGCTCAGTGAGGCCTTTTGAATAGCCTGAGTAACACTGACATCTGCTGGGACACTATGTTGTGACTGGTTAGAGAAGGACCACAGTTGAAGCTGTGGGCAAATACTGAAATGACCTTAGTTTTGTCCGTGAGACGTGATCAAAAATATCAAACATTCAAACTCAGAGTGAATTGAGCTAAATATGTAGTTGATCTGAAAGACGCCTGAGCCAGTTGTGTGTGGTGTGTCTCAGCATGGCTTGACGCCCCGTCAGTCAGCATAGCACCGTCTCAGACAGGGATTTACACTTGAAGTAATGCAACTGCCTTATGACAACAACATCAACGTTTTAAAAAACAGCCAGTCTGTGCACAAACGCAGTCTCACTTGCCGCTCCTCCCAACTAATTGCACTCTTTCTTTTTAGGTCAGACATTTTTCACTGGAGGGTATGTACGAAAAACTCTGATTTCAGAGGCGCCGGTTCATGTGAATTAATTATTGTGTGTGTGTGTGTGTGGGTTGTCTCTGTTGATATTCATCTTGCTAATTTACAATTCACTCGCTCCTGCAAAGACTCTCAATTTGTCCTGGCCTTAGTTATCGCCCAGAGCCTTGGCCGGAGTAAGTTTATATTCATGCTTTTGGCTATCAGAGACTTACCATTTTGTGCCAATTTGTGTGTGTGTGTGTGTGGTTTTTGTATGTGACAAATCAAGTGCTATTAAGACCCAATTAGGTCCAAATTGTTGTTTGTTACTCCTCTGAATAATTATAAACCCCCTTCTCTAAAACAACTGGGCTGCTCAGGAGGCGTGACCGCGGCTCGATCAGTAGCTGAAGATCAACTTCAGCTGGAATCATCTCATATGTTTGGCCGTCGTGTGGAGAATGAATGCGGCTCAGCGAGCGCGAGCCACCGACTGAATCATGCTGCCTGCACTGTCGCCAAGGACCATGCCATATAATCTTCTTTGAAACAAGGCAATCCCCCCTCCCCCCCCCCCCTCCCATCTTACCTGCCCCCCTGAAAAAGAACAGCAGACGAATCCCGCCTTCCTCACCGTGATGGTATTTTGATTTCAGCTTCCCATTTCCAGTTTATCACAGTTTGATAAGGTCACCTCACGCTGTCACCTGCTGTATCCAACTCCATTTACTCAAGCACCCTGCAATGCTATTATCAATATGAAATATTGTCCAGACAGACGACAGCTCTTCCAGCGAGGAAAACATCAATGTTTACTGTTCAGAAATCAAGCCCTCGCCGCAGGTGCCAGCCACTATCTGTCTTCTCTTGGGACAGAATCTCCAACAGGGATTACTAATCCTGCTTGTTTCTGGTTCTGCTGTGATACAGCAAAACAAGGTTATCCCAGTCGCTGCTCACGATTTGGGCCCCCAGATGAAATGATAAATGCCAAGAAATATTTATTTTGTTGAATAAACTCCCTAATCCATTGCAATAGACTGCTGAGTAATTGCATAGTAATGTTTTTTCTCTACGCAACCCTCCCAGACTGCCGATACTTAAATGGGATTGTGACTTGCCAGCTGTGAGATATTGTGATCAGGATGACCCAGATTCCTTCCTCCTGCTTCTAATGAGGTGCTCAGTCATGTTGTGGTAGAATTCTTACTTTTAATTTTTATTCGATTTATGTCTGCAGAGAAGACCGTACTACTCTTATGAAAACAGGCGAGTATATAAAAGGCTGACAGCTTAGTTTAGTTTGTGGAATAGTGAAAAGCCAAATGAAATGATTGAACAAATGTGTTTGGCGCGATTCATTCTTTGAATGGAATTCCTTTAAGATAGGTGTACCCATCCTCATTGAGATGCAGGATTACGTTTTTCTAAGCCTTCAGCAAAAGCCATTTAAGAATGACACAATTGGAATTCACTTCATGAAAATACTTTCCACTTGATATGCATGACGGTCTGTGGAAATTGCACATGGGGGCCGTGCACAAGTCTCCCAGGACTGACTACAATAAATAAAGCAATACTTTTCAAGCTGGAAGGACAGAAGTACCAGCATGCCCAACCACACAATATCATCTCACCTACCAGCTAGCTTTCCTTGCCTCAGTGCATTGAGTGCAAAGCATGGCTGCTGAATAGATACGCTGACAGACGGTCAATGCTTAGGAAGGCTGTTTGAAGAAAGTACACTCTTTCCCAGGTGTGATTTCCAGCTGCTGTTATTGGTCCCATGTTGGTACTTTTAAGGTGCTGGCAAATGATGTGTCAGCAAGTAGCATCCTGGTCTGAAGACGGTGCATAGCCAGTCTTTACCATCGCATAGCAAAGAGAGGTTATCATGTACAAAGACTATGGCTATGTGCTGAGACTTTGCTGGACATGATCATAACAAGTATACTGCTAACCGGCCACACGGCCTCGCTGGACTGGTGCATCTCTCGTTGCTGCTGCTACTGCCAGCCTTCTTTCTGCGTGGAGTTTGCCTTTAATTACCAAAATGTTTCCTTTCATATCATTATAAACATCATTTATAGCTATTTTAGACAAAAAATAACAACATTAGATGCTCAGAGCAAGTGCTCCAGAAGTCAGCTGACGTAGTATAAAGAGCAAGAAAGTGTGCTGAGGCAGGAGGGATGGGTCACCCATGTCCCCTTTGATTCAAATGTTATTTACGCTGACTACCTGCTTTAAGTGCGTAACTTAATTCATGAAACAAATATATGTTTTAAGCAAAGCCATGATCTTTTCCTAAACCTCACCAAGTAGTTTGAATTCACAACGTTGACCACGTGTTTAAAGCTACGACCACGTGTCCGCATGTAACGAGTCAATGCAAACAGTTACACACTGTGTGCTGACTGTGTATGTTGGTTGAAAGATGTTGATACAGATTTTCCAGCAAGATACATTCATGTGGGAGTACACAGACAATATCATTTCATAAATGACAAATGATAAAAGTCTCTAGGCAGCCATATAGGTTCTTTCTATTTTGTCTATGAATACTATTGATGCACACATGTGCATACAAGCCTGAGTAAGACATCAGTGCCAATCCCCACATGATGAGAATGGCCCCCGACACACAGTATAGATGTCACTGCTTCAACACTGTAAAGCTTTGTGCTGCAGCTCCAGGCTGTGTGTCCCCGGACGAGTGTCATGCAGCTCTGACATGTCTGCGTCTTCTGTGAGCGTGTGTGGACAGACTGACCACAATGTAATGAGACGGACAGATTGCATGCATGTGTGTGTATGTGGGGGGACTTGTCTCCTTCCTCCTTATTCATCCCCTTTGTAGATCATAAAGAGGATCAGTGGGACAGTCAGTACAGTAGGGGACCAGACACAGCAGAATCAGCTGAGCTTTCACACCAGCACTGCTTGTTGCTTGTCACAATCTAGCAATGTGCTGATTTCCATAAAACATCACTGCGTGTTTGAACACAGTGAGATCCTGCCAATGATTCTGCTTTCATGTATTCATCACATGAACACAAGGCTCTGCCGATCTCCAAGGTCAGTTCTTTTCATGCACCTCATAATGAAGGTGTTATTTGGAGAGTGGGGCATGAATATGATAGTAAAGGGAATCAGGCTGTTTTCATACAGCGGTCGTAACTACACCTACGAATATAAATGCATGGTAATTTGTAGATATCCCACGAAATCAATTGGTATGTAATCCTTGTAATCCTTGTAATCAATAACCAGGAAGTATAAAAACTGCAAACTACATAGATCAAACAAAAACGGCTTCAGATAGACAGGAAGAAGTGTGGAACCTTTGACTATATGTTCTGCAGTCCATCGTAGGATTGATGTTTATACATCGCAGCCTGATTTGAAACCTCCAAATAGGACAGATTTACATTTTTCTGTAGTTAATTGAATTTGATTGTCATAAGGTTCCATGACTTTGTCCACACAGGGCGTCTGAACACACAACATACATCGGCCCGCTCATTCAAAAATGAATGTGTATGAAGTTGAGTTCAGGCACCATTTATCAGATGAACACACTTCCTCTCCCGGATCCCCACATGCATGTTTGTTTCAGCACACACACACACTTCACTCCCCTTCTTGGCTTCCATGTCAACTCCCACGGGAACCACACATGTTGGCATTCTCACAAACAATCGCAAACATTGTTTCAGCACACATCGAACTCTTCTCCTCTAAAGCTTATCTGCGGCCTTGCCCACAGTTCATTCTGTGGCAGCACAAACGATGTACATTGTATGTGAGGCTGTTGATCACATCTTTGATCATGACACTGGTGAGGAGAAGAGAGGCCAGAAAACTGACAGTGAAGATGAGGAGGAAGTCATGACGAAGAAAACACAGAATATGATCCAGAACATGAGAACAATCAAATCATTCCGGTCAGTTTTGAGCAGTTACACAAATCAAAATGGTTTCAAAACAAATGGCTTTGTCTTTGACACTTTGACAGAAGCTATTTTTTGATAAATAGCACAATATATTTTATCTGACTATTTGTTTGATTCTAAATGATCCATTCATTATGCTTTTTTTACTCCAAAAGGAGTCGTATGAGCTCCGGTCAATGAGGCCAGCAGACCATAGATAGCAAGTCAAGGTTCAAAAATGGTAATGTTCAACAAACTTAAGATGATAAAACAATCTAACGCAACATTAGGTGATCATTTATGCCTTGTTATGGATTTATAATCAGCTCCATTGAATTAACATGAAGCAAACCCAGCAGGGGGGTTAAATCTGAGAGGTAAAAAATCAGATCATTATATGAGACATAAATCTTTAAACAAAGATGGTAAAACATCAAATCTATATATTTGTATTTCTATGCACTACATATAACTAGTGTTGTGATGCAGCTTCTGAGAAGGTGACGCCAACATCATTTTACATACGAGTCATCCATCACAGCAGTTTGGAGATGATTCACTGGAGCAGAAACATCCGACATTCTTCTCTTCATTCTCCAATTACAACCTCGAGACTGCAGTCAAATGCAGATTCAGGCCTTACTTTTCATAACAATGAAATCCATATGTTTTAAGAGAGCATACATGCAGCCCATCCATATCCCTGCTACTCTGTGGCAGAAAGTCAACAGCCTGAAGGGTATGATAATGCAGCGCTCCTCGTCTGCACTCAGTCTGTGTGCCACTGGGGGGCAAAGTAGCACTATCAACACTGTGCAGCAGTGACCTATTTCCCCAAATGTTGTGCTTGTCTCGTGCATTTGTTGTTTCCCCCTTTGAAACGAAAATATGTACGTGAGCATAAACATATGATGCATTAGCATGTCAATCGGCAACGCTGAATGCTGTGTCACTGCGGCAAAGGCCAGGCATATCATTAACACGTTGTGGACATCAAGGAGCGACATCTCATTTATTTGCCTCTCTTGCCATTAGCTGAGACACAGAGAGGCAGAGGGAGAGAGGGAGAGGGGGAGAGGTGGTGGGAGGCAATATGATCGGAGCTCATGATTATCATCCTCAGTAAACTGTCATATGTTCACCAGGGTGACACGACGCTGCATCACATTCTTATTTAGTTAGCAGCCCTCCAACATGTACAGGCAGGGCTTCTGAACAGGATTTAAGACTACAGCTATGTGGCCATAAATAATCCTCCTCAAATATCCTATTATACTTCAAAGAGATGCCGCCTGAAGATTAGCATTTTGCTCCCACTGTGGCTGAGTGGGAGGAAATGGCTAAAAATAGTTGTGTTCTAGGGGAAATGCATTCTTTGGTTTTGGGGGGAATGCGGTTGTTCTTGTCTGGTGTTAGCATCAGGGGGATGGATGAGCATCTCCCAGTCTGCTGTCGATTGACTGTACGCCCAATAACTGCGGGTGAAGTGCTGGTGAAGCCCCAGCACCTCGGGGAGGTTAACTCAAATAGGTAGCAGTGCTGCAGTACGGGGGAATCACAGTGACAAACCAGAAGCAAACCCAGAGTAGAAAAAGCATCTTAGTTTGTACAAGTGCAGCTCTGTGAAAGAAAATAGAAATTCACTTTTATTTTATTGACAGATACAAACACACAAATGTTTTCTCCTCAATTTGAACCCCCGCAAAACATTCATAGTTTTGTGAATCATTTTTCTGTTACCTGCAATAGCTGCAACTGGTCACAGTCCACACCCAGTGTTAGCTGCCCTGTTTCTGGGAAAGATTGTTCTGCTTATCACCATTCTCTAACCACCCAAGGCTGCAGCCGCTTTTGTTTGTATTGAGAGGCAGCATTGCAAAAGCATACCAATCTGACTGGAAATATTTATGAAAAAAATAAAGCCACAAAACCAGAAAGCTACACAAAAGAAAATAATAGAAGAATACATGTTCTTTATATATTATACCATATATATTATATTGTGTGCACTATAAAGCCAGCTGAAAGTTTGTGCTGAGACAGATGACACTGTCTTTGTAGCGCAACATCCTCAGGTAGGACGTCCCACTTTGTAGGAACTGTGGTTATAACACTAAATTGATTAGTAACTATGATTACGTACACTTACTCTTAAGTTGTGATCCAATGTTAGGATTGGGAAAAAAATAAAAAGATTGGATTTTATTGAGAATTACCCTTCTTCTTCTTCTTCTTCTTCCTCTGCTACCTATTGTAGAAGATAACCGACCTTTGTATTCCTATCACTGATATGTACTCCTGTCAGTGACCACTATGCAGCATTCACAATATCAGTTTGGAGGAAGTGATGCCTGACAGGAAGGCAAGGCAAGTTTATTTGTATAGCACATTTCAACAACAAGGTAATTCAAAGTGCTTCACATGAAACCATTAAAAGCATAAAGGCAAAAGTAAAGGAGATTTAAAACATACATTGAAAGAATAAAAGCAGTCATTAAAACACAAAAAAAGAAAAAAGAAAAAAAGAAATAAAAAAAACTCTAACCCGGCCTCTCTGAGGTCTTATTTAGCGTGGGACTCCAATCCGGCCTCAGGACTCTAACCCGGCCTCTCTGAGGCAAGGCAAGGCAAGGCAAGTTTATTTGTATAGCACATCTCAACAACAAGGTAATTCAAAGTGCTTCACATAAAACCATTAAAAGCATCAAAACATAAGGCAAAAGAAAAGGAGATTTAAAAGCAATTAAGAACAGTGTAAGAAATAAAATACAGTAGTAAAATGCAGAAATGCAGGAAATTGATTAATATATTAATTGAATGTGGTTCAATTAAAGGCAGCAGCAAACAGAAAAGTCTTCAATCTTGATTTAAATGAGCTGAGGGTCTCAGCAGACCTGCAGCTTTCTGGGACTTTGTTCCAGATATGTGGAGCAGAAATACTGAACGCTGCTTCTCCATGTTTAGTTCTGACTCTGGGAACAGAAAGTAGACCGGTCCCAGACGACCTGAGGGGTCGGGATGGTTCATAAGGTAGCAGCAGATCAGAGATCTATTTTGGCCCGAAACCATTCAGTGCTTTGTAAACCAACAGCAGGATTTTAAAGTCAATTCTTTGTTGGACAGGAAGCCAGTGCAAAGACATCAGAACTGGAGTGATGTGATCCACCCTCCTGGTCTTAGTGAGGACTCGAGCTGCAGCGTTCTGAATCAGCTGCAGCTTTCTGACAGACTTTTTACAGAGACCTGTAAACACACCGTTACAGTAGTCCTGTCTGCTGAAGATAAATGCGTGGACAAGTTTTTCCAAATCCTGTTGAGACATAAGTCCTCCAATCCTTGATATGTTCTTCAGGTGATCATAGGCTGATTTTGTAATTGTCTTGATATGGCTGTTCAGGTTGAGGTCTGAATCCATAACTACACCTAGATTTCTGGCTTGGTTTGTGGGTTTTAACATCAGTGATTGAAGCTGAGCGGTGATTTTCAATTGTTCGTCATTGGTACCAAAAACAATTACTTCTGTTTTATCTTTGTTTAATTGAAGAAAATTCTGGCACATCCAGTTGTTGATTTGTTCAATGCAGTTACCCAGCCCTTGTATGGGATTATAGTCCCCTGGTGACATAGTTATGTAGATTTGTGTGTCGTCTGCATAATTATGATAACACACTTTGTTGTTTTCCATAATCTGAGCTAGTGGAAGCATGTAGATGTTGAACAGAAGAGGCCCCAGTATTGAACCTTGGGGAACACCACATGTCATTTTAGTCAGCTCTGATGTGTAATCAGCTACAGACACAAAGTATTCTCGGCCCTTCAAGTAGGATTCAAACCAGTTAAGTGCTGTGCCAGAGAGTCCCACCCAGATGTTTAGTCTTTCTAGGAGTATGGCATGGCCGACCGTGTCGAATGCAGCACTGAGATCCAGTAACACTAAGACTGAACTTCTGCCATTGTCTATGTTTAAGTGGATGTCGTTGAAAACCTTAACAAGAGCAGTTTCAGTGCTGTGGTGCTGTCGAAAGCCTGACTGGAAAACATCAAAGCAGTTATTTACGGCCAAGAAGTTGGTCAGCTGTTGGAAAACCGCTTTTTCAATTATTTTACTTAAAAATGGGAGGTTTGATATTGGCCTATAATTTTTCATCGTTGCGGAGTCTAAACTAACCTTCTTTAGGAGTGGTTTAATAACTGCAGTTTTTACGGCTTGTGGGAAGACACCTGAGAGAAGGGATGTGTTTACAATTTGTAAAAGATCAGTGGTCATGCAGTTTGAAATATTTTTGAAAAAGTGTGTTGGTAGAATATCCAAGCAGCAGGAGGATGACTTCAGATGTTGTATAATGTCTTCTAGGCTTCTACGGTTGATTGAATGAAATTGTGTCATGATATTTGAATGGATGTTATTCAGAGATCGGGACAACACATATCCTGTGGTTGATGTGGAGGCACTGACTGCTTGTCTAATTTTCTGAATTTTGTCAGTAAAAAAGGAGGCAAATTGATTGCATGCCCAGGTGGATTGGAGTTCAGCAGCTACCGACACTGGAGGGTTTGTTAGCCTGTCGACGGTAGCAAATAAGGCGCGTGTATTGTTCTTGTTTTTGGTTATGATGTCAGAGAAGAATGACTGCTTTGCATTTCTAAGTTACAAATTATAATTGCGAAGTCTCTCTTTATAGATGTCACAGTGAACCTGGAGATTAGTTTTTCGCCACCTGCGCTCAGCTTTCCGACACTCTCGTTTCTCCATTTTGACCAACGTAGCATTTCTCCAAGGAGATATTTGCTTACCCGAGACAACCTTCACTTTAGTGGGTGCAATGGCATCAATAATATTTTTTACTTTAAAATTGAAGCCATCTACAAGCTCATTGACTGAGAGGCAAGAGAGGGCTGGTGTGGAGGAGAACTTCTTCAGTAGACATTCAAAAATAGACTCAGTACCACTAACTTAATCCTAACTCTGTACCCATGCAGACTTTAAATATACATATTATATTTAATGTTATAGTCACTTGATAGATATTGCTTTTATTCAAATAGCATGTGACTAATTGGTGTTGGCGATTTCTTTTGATTCTTTAAAGGTGCTCCATATGGATTTTGGAACAAATCTGTTTCTTTTAAATTGTATTTATTCGTGTCACAGTGTTCTCACTGGCTGTGTTTACGGCTGTACATGTCTGACAGAACCGTCAGAATATTACGGGAGTGCATCTGAAAGGATTTCCAGATGGTTATTGTTGCATCTGTAACTTGCTGCTAAAGCAGCGGCTCCCAAACACATTTAAAGCACGCAATACTCTCAATAAACATGTCAGCTGTTTTAGGTTGTGTTGCTGTGCAGATTTGACAAGACATTACATAAACATTAGGTATGCTCATGGGGTACATGCATTTCTATCATTATGTTTATGAGTAAAATGTGTCTATATTTTAAGTTTGAAAGGAACAATATGCATACGCAACATCATTAATTCTGTTTTTCATCTTCTCTTAGACACTTGGAGTATTCAGCATCTTTGCTGGCTAAAGAAGGTGTTTGGTCTGGACATGTCTCTTGAGCTTTTACCAGTTTGAATGCTGTCCCTGTGTTAATTGGTCATGTATCTATCTCTTGTTCACATGATATGTTCACATGATCACATGATATGTGTAAACAACCTGTATCAGATTATCATCACATCAAAGCCCTGTCTGTTCTCTTGTGTTGGATGACTCATCCTTTACTCAGGGGCGTTTCAGGAAAATCAAATCATCCAATCAAATGAGACTTTAGGTGACCAGCTAGCAACACTGATGATATAAAACTGCTGTTTGTGGATTGAACTAACAAAGCAATATAGAGAGACTGGAAGAGATGTGTGTTTGGATATCAGTCGGCAAAAGCTTCCGAAACAACGTGGCCGAGGTCTAATTTATTTCAAGAGAAACTTTGCTGATTTCCAACCGGCTCTGTGTCCCTGAAGCGCAGCCGGTACATGCAGACGAACGTCAAAGTTTCCCTTCTCTACCATGTCCTCCTCCTGATCTAACAACAGGTGAGGGAGATTTGTGTGGAACAGTTCTTTGTAGCTCCGTATCACGCTACGCCCACTTTTTAGCAGTCCAAATCCTTCACATTTGATTTAAATTCCTCTCACACCGTGCAAATATTCCATTTCATTATGAAATATGTCACAGTTCATAAGCCAAAGACGCTATAACTTCCATTTCACTGGGTCTTGAAGCTTTTGTTTAAGATCAGGAAAAGAAGTGATAATACTCCCCACTAGTATAAGACTGGCTGCACGGTAGTGTAGTGGCTCGTACTCTCGCCTCACAGCAAGGCTGGATGGCCTGTGTGGAGTTTGCATATGGCATGAAGAGCGTGAATAGTTTTCTGTCTCTGTGTCAGCTCTGTGTTTGTCTGGCGACCTGTGTCAATGTCGCTCCAGCCCCCCCGCAAGCCTGAATAGGATAAGCAGTTACTTATGATGGATGGATGGTATACGATTGGATACAGCCACAACAAGTTAGTTGTGATTAGGAGCAGAACCACAGGACTCTAAAAAAGCTGTGACACAGAGGTAATACAAGCCCACTATTTGTAACTCAAATTACTGAAATGTCACAGAGCTAACTCAAAACAGAGTAGACAACAGTCCTAATATTTGTAACTCAATAAAAAAGTACAGTCAAAATAGAGTACATGGACACGTCACAACATTTCACCAAGTCAGTCCGACTCTTCCTGATGAAGGAGAAACATTGCAAAAGGTGCAAGACTTTATACATATGGAAAAGATATTACGGTCCAATCTTTAGGAACCACTCCTATCCCAACTAGGATGGAACTATTATTTCATGTTGATGTTTGATTTGTTATTGTGTGGTTGTGCTTGTGGGGACGTCAAAGTCCGAGCATTTGTGAAAAGGAAAGCCCCATTTTGGACCAGGTTCAGGGTCGCTTCTCCATGGACAGTGCGTGTCACTGTGCCAGAATCCTAACCCCAAACATAACCTTTGAAGAAGCTATAGTGGCATATGCAAACAAAACACTATTATTTATATTCGGGTAGTTGCATATGAGGATTGACAACAGAGCCTCTTAACTAATGACCGTATTAGCCTATATCTGAAACACTTTAAACGTGTAATATTGCACACTAAAATAGAAAGTGAACTAAATTAATTGACGTAGTGTGCAATCTGTATTAAAAGCTCCATTTCCACTGTGCAGATATGAGCCGAGAGCGGGCTTTTCTCGTTGCTCTGTGACAGCACAGCCGCTAATGAAAAGACTGTGCGAGTCAAGCAACACTTGGACGACCACATTCATATTCATTAATGCAAAACTGAATGTTAATACAAACACCAACAGTGTAAACAAAGATCATTTACAAAATGAGTTTGCCAGCAGTTTGAACAGTACACACACACTCCTAAAAAGTACTGTGGACGTGTTGAGCCCTTTAATAATACATTTCCAAACATCAGCAAGCGATTCATAATTCAGCTCAGTGGTAGGTAGCGCCTCTGCCAAAATACCAAACCTGTTTAACTTTTCACACTCACAGCACGTTACAGAGAACCAAACGCTATAAAGCTGGAGTCATTTGGGGGAAAGTGGGAGGCTTGTGTCTATCCATACTGCTGAGATAAGTAACTTGAGGGACTTCCCAAGGCCTCGGCCTACTTTGCTTCAAATCCGGGAGAAGGAAGGAGGAAGAGGACGAGAAGAAAAGCACAGCAGCTGCCAAGCAGACGGCAGGAGGTGGTGTCTGATTCAGGCAACAACATCTTTGCTAGACACACGAAGCCCGTGATGTTTGGGGGCTTTAAAGGTCTGCAATCTTTCAGCCATGATGTTTGAGCTTGACACCAAAAGATTCATTTGCCTTTGTATTGCTGGCTTACATGTACAAAATGGATGGCTAGGATGAGAGAGCTTCTGAGGTACAGACTTTTTCGATCTGAATTGTTCATCCTGCCACTACCACATCAGTGATAATAAGAAGGAAGGTGTGCCATTTGATGCTTGCATCCCCAACGGCTTGGGGAATATTGAGTGTACCAAAGATGATGTTATCTGGCTCCCGTCCCACTCAGAGGCCTGCCTATCTAGAACGTGGCAGATGTACAGTATAAAGTGAGTAATGGACCTCAACTGGAAGCTTGAAGCCAGTTTATTCCAATTTACAATTAATGCATTTACCGGGCACCCTTAAACACACCAGCTATCGAGTGTTCAGACACAAGCAAAGGCAAGGGGAATATCAGCAAGTGCAGCGTGAGAATGGATGAACTAACATATGCTGCTGCTGGCTATAGTCATTTTATTTTTTAATATTGACAATGGATCTCAATCTATTGGTGTGTCAAAGGCTTTGCTTGTATATGAACCCACAGAGAATCATAACCCACCTCTGCAGGTCGCTACCTACCCATCACGAACAACAGACTGTACATAAGAAGTGGAGCTAGTCACCTTGACCTCACCCATCGGTTTGTTCATTACTGTTTTGAACCTTACAATTTCCATTTTGGCCTTTTTTGCAAACGGATGTGGTACCTGAGGGTGGAGCTAGGTACAACTGAGCACTGAATAAGACATTTTTAGTAGAACAAAACGTTTCTATTAACTTTAATGAAGTGAAAATACACTGTGAAAGTTGTTGTTGAAAATAATACAGCTGTATCTTTAAACAGCATACACGTTTTGACAGATTACACTTTAAAAAATAACATTGTTACTCTGTAGTAACAGGATCTTACACAAACCTTCTTTCCACCCAAGAGTTTCTAACGTCACCTTAGCACTTCAAGAGATATCTCTATATTTAGAGTGCAGTGTTATTACTTTTGGGAATGAATTCTCACTTGTTTGCCTTTGTGACATGTTTATTTATTTGTTTGACGAGACAAACAATTGTTCTCTGGTGCCAAGCAGGTGTGGCAACAGAATACTTGAGAGACCATATTAAATGAAGATATCTGTTGTGGTCTGTGTACCACTGTGTAACAAGAAGGCACCAGCAAAAAATGCCATCCAGCATTACTCACTGCCTTAAACCAGTGTGTAAGCATATTTCAGCTCTGTGTCTTTGGCTGCTTGGTCTGTCAACACCCTTATCTCAAAATATAGCTCCCACGCAGCCTCTGTATACAAGAAATTCAAACTGGAGGTCAAAACATGGAGCCAGTCCATAATGTGTTCCTGTTAGAAAAGCAGGGTTCAGGCTGTATTCACCTGTCAAAAGTGGGCTAAGGCATTTAAATCATCAGCCGTATGCAGAGGAAGATAATGTGGAAGTTCAGAGACTGCCGACCAAATTATTTCAGAGGATTAGCTTCCTGACTGTCATCTTTGCCTTGCTCAGCCTGACATTTCAGAGGCATGCTGACTGCCCGGACAAACAGCAACCTCTGACTTTGAAAGAGTGGTCTGCCTATGTCCCCTCAGCCCTATGTCCACTGAGCCCTATGTCCCCTGAGCCTTATGTCCCCTCATCCCTATGGTCCCTCAGCCCTATGTCCCCTGAGCCTTATGTCCCCTCATCCCTATGGTCCCTCAGCCCTATGTCCCCTGAGCCTTATGTCCCCTCATCCCTATGGTCCCTCAGCCCTATGTCCCCTCAGCCCTATGTCCCCTGAGCCCTATGTCCCCTGAGCCTTATGTCCCCTCATCCCTATGGTCCCTCAGCCCTATGTCCCCTGAGCCCTATGTCCCCTGAGCCCTATGTCCCCTGAGCCTTATGTCCCCTCATCCCTATGGTCCCTCAGCCCTATGTCCCCTGAGCCTTATGTCCCCTCATCCCTATGGTCCCTCAGCCCTATGTCCCCTGAGCCTTATGTCCCCTCATCCCTATGGTCCCTCAGCCCTATGTCCCCTGAGCCTTATGTCCCCTCATCCCTATGGTCCCTCAGCCCTATGTCCCCTGAGCCCTATGTCCCCTGAGCCCTATGTCCCCTCATCCCTATGGTCCCTCAGCCCTATGTCCCCTGAGCCCTATGTCCCCTGAGCCTTATGTCCCCTCAGCCCTATGTCCCCTGAGCCCTATGTCCCCTGAGCCTTATGTCCCCTCATCCCTATGGTCCCTCAGCCCTATGTCCCCTGAGCCCTATGTCCCCTGAGCCCTATGTCCCCTGAGCCTTATGTCCCCTCATCCCTATGGTCCCTCAGCCCTATGTCCCCTCAGCCCTATGTCCCCTGAGCCTTATGTCACTTCAGCCTATTGTCCCCTCATCCCTATGCTCCCTAAGTCCTATGTCCCATCAGATCAGTATCCCACCGTGTGCAATGCCATTGTTTAGACAGCCCTATTCTGAAACCCCATTAGTCTGATGAATCCCATTGGACCAAAAGCCTGTTATCCTGAACACAAACGCTCATTGTTCTGAAGGTTCTTTGCTCCAAAAATACGACTGACACATAATAGTTAATTATTATGCAGAATGAAGTTGCAGGACCTTCCAGGTCAGGATATTTTATTTCATACTATGGCAAAGGCATGACCCGGCCTACTCTGCCTCTGATTAGCTCTTATCCTAACCAAGCTCACTCCGCAACCCTAAACCTTACCAACGAAACCAATGGAAGCATTGAGTACAACCTGACCTGATAACTGAAAAAGTTATACCCACATTTCAACAGAGACCAAAGATGATGATGAGGGAACATGGTGGTTAGGGAACATGGGGCTGACCCGGAAAATAGCTCTCTTTTCACCTAAAGTGTTCATTTCCTCACAGCCGACCGCATCGGAAAAATAAAAACACAATTATGCATTTGCTGACTGCTGATGTAATTAATTGTATTCCATTTGCACAGTCACTACAATTAAAACTCTCATTGTTGAGAGCTGCTGAGACAGGATGGAGCAGTAAACAAAGCACTTAGTTGACTTACTGCAGCAGGGGAAAACAGCCCCCCATGCGCAGGACAACAGCAACATCCCCCTGAGTACATTTGTAGAAACACCAACAATAACACCAGCTCCTTCGTTCTTTCTCTATAGTGGCCACCGAGGCAGCAGCTAGTGTTCTGAAGTCTAATGCATTCAGACAATAAGCCAGAATGCTCCCTCAAGCAAAATCTCAGCTGACCTAGAGCTGAGCTCCTGCCATGCTCTCCCTGTGCCCTGAGCTGTCTGTGAGGCGTCTACAGTACTGTGAGGCAAGATCCAGACATCACAATCACTCCATCGTCGGTATTTGTTGATAATATATTGCTGCCCAATAGTCACTCTGGTATTCACTACATTTACCACCAGCAGTCCATGAAGCGCCTGCTCTCGGAGGAGGAGGACATCATTTATACAAATTCAGTTGATGTAACTAATGCTGACAGACGATATGGAAATAAATGCTCTGCATTGAATGACATGCACATTTTACAGAACTCTATTTACCTCAACTGGGACCAACATTTACGGGGGTGGGTGAATGTAAACTCAAAATGACTTCTTTCAAATGGATATATGTTGTCGTGTTGGCCAGGGCAGACGGTTTACTAAAGAAAAGAAAAGAATGATAAAAAGGATGGATCCAGCATGGTACGAGGAGACGCCTACGTGCCCACACCTACACACAATTAATATTTCGGCAGCACTCACTTTGCTGCGATTCACATGCCGGGCAATTAGACGGGAGGCAGAACGACGGCGCTGAAGTTAATCTGATGGGAGAGGAAGGAGCGGGAGCCTGAGACGGAGATGGATAGAGGGAGAGAAGGGGGTGGCGGGGGAAGCTGCAGACAGTGGGGTGGTTGTTGTGTCGGAGATTCAATGTGCAGAGATAGCGAGAGAAAGAGATGAATAGCAGGGGGGAGGGAAATTGTCAGAGACAGTGCTGGATATATAGCAGGCCGAGACAATATAGACTCTTCTTCTGGCTCCTGGCAGATGTTTAAAGAGCTTACTAATGGAAGACTGGTGCCTTCATAACAATGAGGCTCACAAGCATTGTCATATTCCGATGATGCTATATTGCTATATTTGCACTCACCACCGTGAAAATAATTCGGCACTTTGCTTTTCTTTCTCCCCCTTGCCTTTGTCTTCACTCCTAGTTAATTACTATCGAATAAAAAACAGAAAGGCCAGAGAACATTCCTAAAGGCGTAAGAGTGGAGCAGAGGGAGAGCTTCTGCTGCTACTTCTTCTGAAAAAAGACTTTTCCTTTAAAGTGACACAAAGGTATTTCAGATTTGAGTGGAATGTTTTTCAATCACTTCTCTGTAATGAGCAATTACGTTCTTCGACAAGGCAAACAAAGGGATCGCTATTTAAATACTGTTCCATCCTCTTGAAGTGTGAATACATGTCGGCCTGTTTCATTGTCCAAATCCTTTTATGGGACTCAGTGCTGCATGATCACAGAGAATAACTGTGGCAGCAAATTAAGCTGTGTTGTTCCTTGACCAACAGAAATATCTATTAACAGCAGAGCACTTATTCACGAGTTATGGATATAAAATAGGCAACAGAAAGAGACACCCTGGGGCGTCGCTGTTCAAAGCAAAAGCCACACTTATTATATGCTATCTCTTTAGCTGTACTGCAAGAAACATCACCCTGGCCCTGAGCCAGACTGCTCCAATGGTAATAATTCACACTGTAGCTTTTTGGACTACCAAGTCGATAATGTTCTTGGAACAAATTAACTTATTAACCTGTCTAATATTTGCAAATTGTATCGTCATGGTGTCAGGTAATGTGTCTTTTGCTACCTTCTCAGCCTGTGTCCGGGGCATAATTCTTGGCCACTATTTAATTTAATTCACTTTAAAAAGTCAGATGGGTTTACTGCCTAAAATCATTCATTTAGACTGACAGTTGTTAGCAGAAAGATACAAACTTAAAGTTGCAATACAGCTTTTTCTATATGTTTTGCTGTATGCAGTACAACACAACCATCTGCCATCCAGGTGGGCTAAAAGAAAACATAAGAAGCACGAGTGTAGTTTCTGTTGCATCATGTAATACTGCTTTATATTTGCACATTAATATTGATATGAAAATCATTCAGAAACATCTCCATTCCAAATACAATTACTCTTGATAGCAAAGTATAGCAGCTGTGGCTCACAGGTATACGGCTCGTCTTCTTCCAGTCCTTGTCAGTGTGTCTTTGGGTAAGACACTTAACCCTAGCTTGCTGTTTGGTGTTAGGTATTAGTCCTGATGGACAGGTGGCACCTTGCATGGTAGTCTCTGCCATCAGTGTATGAATGAGTGTGAATGGGTGAATGATGACATGTAGTGTTAAAGAGCTTTGAGTGTTCGGAAGACTAGAAAAGCGCTGTACAAGTACAGTCCATGAAGCATCCATTTACTCACTGACAACAGTTTTCTAAGTATTTATCTCGCTGACAGGAGTTCAAATGAAATAATTCACAGCGAAGTTTTTGGAGTTTTTTCTGGAATGTCTTACCTTTTCATTTTCTGTGATGCTAGAGTTGTGGCTCGAGGGATGCAGATGCAGGTCTGTTCAGTCAGCACACAACTTCAGTCCAAAACTGAAAGATCGCAACAACTATCAGATGGAATTTGGTTGATGTTCTGCACATGATGAATTGGGTTTACTTTGGTGATCACTGAACTTAACACCATCATCCGGTCAAAATGTCCAGTACTTCACTTTTTGGCCAAATACCTGCAAAAGCGACAGCGTTCCCATCAGCCATTTTGTGTTTAGTCCTGCAAATATTGGCATGCAAACTAAGACGGTAAATATAGTAAACATTTCATCTGCTAAACATCAGCAGGTCAGCATCATCTTTGTAAACATTTAAGCATGCTGATGTTGGCATTTAGATCAAAGCAGAGATGTGCCTAAAGCTGCATTTAATTCTTCTGTATTAATCGGCACTATAACGAGTATGGAGATCCCACATGGGAGCTGAAAGGCACTCTGATTGGTCAGTACGGGCTGCTGGTGTTTAGAGGGTGAGATTGTTCAAAGCAGGGGTTGTATCAATCTGAGACTGTGGGCCTCCCCTCAGACAAAGATTAGAAATAAATGCCCCCCTCACCCACCCTTAGTTTACTTGCTTAGTTCTGCTCAATCCCTGGATGAAGATGGGGTCATGAATATGTTATCTGATCCCACAGACACTCAACAACTGAGCCAAGATAGCCCAATATTGACATAACTTCAGACTACACCAAAAACATAAAAGCTCTGTTCTAAAGCATTTATTCGTTTCTCAGAAAGAATTCCCCAAAGCTACTGGTGTCTTAATTATCTCTTCAAACCTCATACTAGCAACCCCAGAGGTTTACTTTTTGTCAGGTGATTTATTGTATCATTCCAAATATTTAATGACTTTGTCAATCTATTTGTTCCTAATAACTTCATATCAGTGTTTTAATTAGTGCTTTTTAAATGATCATTTTAAACACCAATGTATTGGGGTCCTGGGGAGTCCGTCCGTCATTCTAACAGAGACAGAGCACATGAGGAAATGTACGTCTACATTTTACACAAAATGCAAATTACCTGTAACTTTCTTCAAATCATAATATCTTGTTTTTTTCTTCGGCTGACATTACATAACTAATGTTTTTCGAAATATGTGATCATTTGGCTTTAAAATCACATTTAGGATATTGCTGTCATCCTTTTTTGATAACTGCATTTTTGTTGTTTCGTTCTACCCCCCCCCCCCCCAGAATTTAAATAGTAGTCTTCTCCTTTTCAATAACACACAACTACTGTAGCAAGGCCATCTCCTCTGCAGACCTTGTGCTCAGTGCTGCCTCGTTCTACAATGAATGAAAGTATGTACTGTGAACGCAACTACACAGCAGCAGTGCCAGACCCAGTACTGAATCTTTCCCACTGTCGGTGGTATCGCAAAGTGGATGAGACCATGTAAACACAGTTATTGTTGGGAATATAATTAAAGCACAATAAGATCACGTTTGCATCCCTCCTGTGTAGCGCCGGTGCCTTCAGCCAGAGAAATTTGACAATTCATTACATTTGAAAACATATGCTGTATGTATTCATGGCGAGACTCCTGTGAACCATTGCGTCCAGTATGAATCCAGTTACAGTCTGTGTTCAACCAGACAGCAGAGCTGGTATTAATAAAGGAAGGAAGTCCATTCATTCCTTTAAAATGTGAAAAGCTAGATATCACAAGAGATATGTGAGAAAATACCTTTGTATTTTTTTGTAAATTGCATGACCAACACTTTAAGATGAAGTGATGGTTGAGGGCTGGAGGATAGTGAGAGGTGGAGGGGAGGAGGGGGCCTTTAGGTCACCAGTGGGAAGCTATTTGGACAGGGCTTAAGTCAAAGACTTTCATGCATGTCTCAAGTAAAATGAACTCCTCTCCACCTACATCACATGAGGTGCTTTGTTTCCTACACAACAAGCAATGACCTCTATATAAAGCTGTAATTAGGCGACTTAAAAGCACCATTAATCTACTCTAAGTTGTGCCCGTCAGATGCTTATCCTGATTGATAACTTGTTGGCTCCACTCTCAAAAACAGGAATATAATGTGGCACATATTTGGGTGTATTTGTAGTCGACATTACTTATGTTTTTCTACTATCACATAGTTCTTTCCCACAAAATCAGCTTTGAGTTTGGTTGTGTGCAGAAGCAGGATTTGCAACAGATCCAGGGTGAATATTTAAAATAGAACGTGCCCTGGTACTCTTTGCACAGTCAATGCAGAGGGTTTTATTTTGGCGAGATATTCATTTGTTGTAGCTTTGAATAAAGTTCAGCAGCCTGGCTTGAGTGCTGAGGGGGCAGGTCTGACCATTGGCCTTTAACTGTAGGTACCGCAGGAGAGGGGAGTCTTTTTTGGCTTGCCCAATAACCCGGGCAGGGTCTCATCCACATCCACTTGCAGCATTGACTCACTAAAGAAAATAATTGAAAAGTGTAGAGTGGGTAGCTGTACTCAAATAACCAGTGACCCAAGCAGATTATAAATAGGCTATGCGCTAAATCACTGGTTTTGTAAACACAAGGCAGGTTGGGAAAGGGTTCATATCTACCTAAATCATTAGGAAGTCACATGAAGAAGATGGATGACGGTTGCTGTCCACTGCATTGAGACAAAGAACCACAGGAAGTCAAAGACAATGCACGATGATGGGTTTTTTGTAACATAATTACAGAAAACCGTGACTTATCTTGTGCAAACGCTTGTGTTCCCAGCCAGGCAGCAAGCAGGGATATGCCAGCACACCTGGGGCTTACAGGCAGCACTGAGCTGCAGATGTGTGATTTCAGCAGGCTGAGGCTTGCCCTCCTCTCTGCCCCTCCTTGTCAGAGCCCAATCCACGATCCAAATACAAATACATTTGCATTTTCTCGAGCAAAAGGTTATGAATAAGCTTTTGATGCAAGAGCAGGCAGTACTTGGGAGCTGGCATGACACAAATACATCTAATTATATATTTTATTGTAGCTTCAGGACGTTAAGTGGCTTATGTTTGAATTACCTGTGCACACTTGAGTGAAACTGACCTTTACTTACAACTGCGACAGGACAAGAATGTTATGCAAAGCTTTTCTGCTCTCATCGCGTCTCAAAAGTATGCGTGTGTGCTCATACGGATTGTAAAACTCCCAGGTCACAGCTTTAAAAAGTGAACTAAACCCCCAGATTATCCGTCAAGAAGTGGAGGGACACAGGGAATGTCACAACAGCTGCCTGCACCTTAATCCAACCCCAGCTTAAAACAGAGATACAGTCGGCTTTTCCTGCGGTGTGTGAATGTTGTATTACATAAAGTTAGCTAGGATGGTGTGAATCAGTGTGAATGATGACATGTAGTCAGTGCTTTGTGTGCTCGGAAAACTAGAAAAGCACTGTACAAATACAGTCCATTTACCATATACATAGCAGAGGGTAATGCTAGAGAAAATAATGCCTTTATAATAGTCTATAAATTGTGATAACTTCCCATAAGGGATTTAATAAAATGTGCTTCCAACAGTACTGTTGCATACTTTTTGTACATGTACATGTATTCATACAGCCTCAGGGCTACAATGTGTAGTTTTGAGGGAGAAGCACATCTTCCCACTGAAGCACTAAAGTGTGTTTGGCACTGTACATAAGAAGTGGACATCGTCACTGTGACGTCACCCATTGCTTTGTGGACAACGGTTTTGAAGCCTTGAAGAGTTTTCTAGCATTTTGGCTGTCGCCATCTTGTTCTTTTGGAAAAAGAAGTGACAAGAGAGGGTGGAGTTAAGTACAACTAAACACTGAAGACATTTGTAAGTAACCAAAATGTTACAATTAACTATAATGAAGTGAAAACACACTGAGGAAGGCTTGAAGATCCAACAACAAAACTTGGACAACTTCCAGACCATAGGTCTGTTTGACTCTAGGCCATGTCCACACTACTACATTTCCATTTGAAAACGCATAAACGTTTACACTGAGCGTCCACACTACGCCGGAGTTTCAGAGCACCGCAAACGGATACGTTTGAAAACGCTCCCGATGTACGGATACATTTGAAAACTTCGGGGTTACCGACTAGTGTGGACGCTCGTAAACACATAAGTTTAGAAACGATGACGTAGACACCGTTCGCTACTTGATTGACATGACGTGTCCTTCCCTTATTCGTCACGCCTATATCAGGTATTAATTTAAGCGGTTTGGGAGAGAACGTGTTGACTTTTCAGAACCGGAGGTTGACACCTGGTTTAGCACAATTCACCCAGCTTAAGTGTCATTTGCCAAGACACTAAATAGAAGCAGGACTTACCTCAGTTGACACCCTAGAGCTGTAAAGACAATGAAAATATTCTCACACAGGGAATGTTTATTCTTTTCCAGTCAAATGGAATCAGTATATGAATTAGTGGTGTCACGGATCACGGATCGATCCGTGATCCGTTTGGATCACCCCTCACGGTTCGGATCACTTGTGAACCGCGGATCAATCGAGTATTTTTTTTCTTTTTTTTTTTACAGTGAAATCATCATCGTGTGTAATAAAGTTCTACTGCTGCTGTTCCTTTTCAAGTAACAAGTCCCCGAATATCAATGCAGAGTGTCAGTGAACAGATATAAAGCAGGAGTGTGTTCAGTGAACGGAGCAGCTTAGAAGCATTTAACGGTGACGTCATGGCGAGCGGAGGAACGTCAGAAGCCGCGGCGTCATTTAAGTCGCAAGTTTGGGAACATTTTGTCTTCCGTGTAACGTATAATGACGGGATGAGGGTGGTGGACAAACCGTTACGGTATGTAGGCGTTATTTAAAGAGAGACACACGACAACGGCAAAACATCGGCATGTCCACACATATGAAGAGATACCATCCCGTCTGTCAGCGACGGGGGACACTCCGGTGTAGAAAACAAAGGATTTCTAAATCTGGTTAAAATGCTTGAGCCACGCTACGAAATCCACTCACACCCACTTCAGTGTGAAGCTGTTCCAGACCTCTATGAGAAGGAAAAGACTGCAGAGACTGCTTTCACCACGGCGGAGTGATTCTTAGTCCGGTGCTGTAGACACGCCCCCTCTGTGAGAGTCACACAGACACACACCTGGGGCAGGTGCTGTAGATACGCCCCCTCTGTGAGAGTCACACAGACACACACCTGGGGCAGGTGCTGACAGAAGCATCAGCGTGAAGCTAGACAGGCCCAATAATATTCCAGTCACCACAGAAAGGTCGACCCTCTCCCCAGACAATGGAGATATTCTCATCTTTTTGAAAATAATGTCACAGTAATGTAACATTATTGTGTATTTGAATGACATAACCTGACAGGACGTAAACACAGACCCAAGTTGTTGCCGAGCAGTTCTCGGCAACAACCGACAATATAATAACGACAATATTTTTGTTTTCATGTAAGGCTATAGCCCAAAGTTCTTTGCTTTAAGTGTTCTTGAAGTTCTTTAATTAATAAATGGAAAGCAAAGTTATATTTGTTTCCTCCCCTTTTCTTTGTCGATCCGAAAAATGATCCGAACCGTAAGACTCCTGAACCGTGATCCGAACCGAACCGTGAGGTTTGTGATCCGTGACACCCCTAATATGAATACATACAATGTGTCTCGAATCAGTTCGAAAGTTTCCAAATATGCAAAGTTGATACCTACCACCCACATGTCCTTCACTTTATGTTAACCAATTCATCAAAAATTGCCATTAGAGTACCTTGGTATGTTAAATGAATGTCCATTAAAAAGACTATGTGTATTCATACCACCCATAGTTGAAGGAAACTCATTCACTCAGCCGAGGTTACAGCTTGCATTTCACAATCCTTTAAGCTATTTCATATTGTCCATTTCATTGCGACTTCCAATTGTGGAAGGACACAATAGGAAGGAAAACTTGATCAAGACAGTGTTGTGCAAATGTCTTCAAGACAAGACAAACACACAGATGAGATACAAATACACACATGGCTCAGTTCATGGTGCAAGGTAGAGTTGCTTCTTTTTTGAAATGGACTTTATATATGATGTTGCATTGCTCAAAACCATTTATCAAAACATATATAAAAAAAGAAATATAATCGACAGGGAATTATTATATATATAAAATATATAAGACATTAATATGCTCTCCTCAATACCACCAGACTACTTTGAAACTGTGCTCACCGGTGCTGTGGAAGACGTCGTGCCTGGTTCCTGTACCGAAGAAGACGACACCATCTGGCCTCAATGACTATCGACCAGTTGCCCTCACATCTCATGTGATGAAGGTGCTGGAGAGGCTGGTCTTGGCCCGCCTCCGGCCGCAGGTGAAATCCTCACTGGACCCTCTGCAATTTGCATACCAGCCTCATGTGGGGGTGGACGACGCCATCATCTACCTGCTGCAATGAGCTCAGTCGCACCTGGATGGATCCGGTGGCTCTGTGAGAATCACTTTCTTTGATTTCTCCAGTGCATTCAACACCATCCAACCGGTGCTGCTGAGTGAGAAGCTGTGGGAGGTGGGGGTGAACGCGTCCACCGTCTCCTGGATCACTGACTACCTCACGGGCAGACCACAGTTTGAGTGGATGATTTTGTGGAGTGGGCCGGTAGAAATCACCTGCGTCTGAACGTGGCCAAGACCAGAGAGATGGTGGTCGACTTCAGGAGGAAGACGACGGCTCCACAACCGCTCAGTTCTGGGAGAGGATGTGGACATGGTGGAGGAGTACAAGTACCTGGTGTCTCCATCGACAGCAGACTGAACTGGAAGACCAACATCAACGCTGTGTACAAGAAGCGGATGAGTCGACTCTTCTTCTTGAGGAAACTTCAACGTGTGCAGCAAGATGCTGGAGATGTTCTACCAGTCTGTTGTGGCCAGTGCGATGTACTTCTCCGTAGTCTGCTGGGGGAGCAGCATTGGAGCCGGAGACACCAACAGACTGAACAAACTAGTTAAGAAGGCCGCCTCCATCATTGGCTGCAGACAAGACAATCTGGAAGAGGTGGTGGAGAGGAGGACACTGAAGAAACTATTATCCATACAGCTCCCAGCTGATAGTATGCGAAGGCCGGGTAAACCCTGGATAGGTCGCCAGACTATTCCAGGGTTGATTAAGACAGACAGAAGGGCAGTACAGTCCGGGCTCCTTTCAATGCATGAGCCAAGAAAAGCAATTTTAAAGTGTGTGACGTCATCACAATGAAAAGTATATAGACTTGTAGAGAAAATGTGCGGGCGGGTCAGCAGGAGAAACATCAATGAGCACAATGCTGAAGCAAACCCTGAAGATAGAAAACTTTTTTGGCTTCATGGGCTCAGCGTGAAATTTCCATTTAAGTGACTGCGAGGCATCTTTTAGTCGAGTCTTAAGTTTCTATAATGCATCCACAGGTCTCCCATGTCAAAGTGCAACATCTTATTGACCCATTCAACCAACCACACCTCCTTCCTCTGCACATTTATATAACCACATCACACTATTATCCCGTAAAATGGGATTTTAATCTAATATCTGATGGCATGTAGAGCTAGACTGGAGACTTCAAACTTTTTACATTTTTTTATGTGAGTTTGTTAATGTAGTCGTAAAAGTGTCTCAAAGAAAATAAGTTCATTGTATTGTCATGTGTACAACAATTACAGTGAAGCAGGCGTTGGCAGTGATGTTCTCAGGCTGAAGCTCCCTCCAGCTGTGCTCTTACAGACAGAAATCACCTCGAAGAAAATCTAACTGAAATCTAGTTAGAAACAGACATGAATTGTGAAGCAGCTAAAATAATAGAAATAAAGTAATATATTATATTGTGGTAGCCTGGTGAGTAATGGTGATACACTGTAATGTAAATAGGTTGTGCAGTAATGAAGATACATAATGAGAAGAGAATGCAGACTGGTATATATACTGTGATGAATAAACATCTTTTTAAAAAGTTTCACATATCAACGCCGGTTACCCGAGTAAATCCTCTGATTGTTTGACCCCCCCCGCCCCGTCCAGTTGCTCTGAGCTAATAACTATACGTGGATGGTTTTACATTTGACTTAGTTCGTTGTTTTACATTTGAGCTGTACCTCATGCAGATGCTAAAGAGGGCCTTGTATCATGACATTGAGCACCACTGCCCAAGTGTTTGTATTTGACGTCCTAGGAGTGAGACAAGGCTGCAATATGTCTCCTGCTCTGCCACTCGATAGACCTGCCAATGGAAAGAGTCACAAATAAGTGCAATTTTGCCGGTTACTCAACAACACCAGAGCAGCTTTCAGTTCTCAGGACCTTTATGCACGACGGTGGCTTTGTAGAGCGCACATATCATTTATGCTTTTCTTGGGACAACTGTGGCACCTTGCATTGTAGCCCCTGCCATCAGTGTGTGAATGATGAGTGCGCCCTGATCGCGCACTATTTTAATAAAGTATCGATACAAAAAATATGCAAAATCATATCGTTTTTAACGTACAGGTACCGCGGTACCTTTTTAGTATCGATACACCGTGCAACCCTAGTACACATGGCATTCATTTGACTGTTTTATTTTTGCTCTCATTGTATAAACAAAATAATGAAATTGATCACACATACAGTGCCTTGCATAAGTATTCACCCCGCCTTGGATGTTTTCCCCTTTTGTTGCTTTTATACATGAAATCATGGTCAGTATAATTTGCCTTTTTTGTCAAGAATTTGCAAAAAAAGTTTCTTTCATGTCAAGGTGAAAACAGATTTTTACAAACTAATGTCAATTGATTAAAAATATATAAGGTAAAGTAAATGATTGCATAAGTATTCAGCCCCTTTAAAGTGACTGACCTAATTCAACAGAAGTCCAGCTAGTTGATGCCAGCAGTGTCACAAGTAGTGAGATGGAGATGACCTGAGTGCAGTTGATGTGTGTCAAGTGAATTTAGTATAAAAACATGTGTGTCTGGGGGGTCCAGTCTCTGGTTCATCAGTATTCCTGCAACAATTGCAACATGAAGACAAAAGAACACTCCAAGCAACTCAGAGAAAAGATCATTGAAAAGTACAAGTCAGGAGATGGCAACAAAAAGATTTCCAACTCACTGGACATCCCACAGAGTTCAGTTCAGTCCATCATTCAGACATGGAAGGACTGTGGCACTTGTTTAAATCTCCTAGAGCTGGCCGTCCTCACAAACTGAGTGACCGGGCAAGAAGAGGACTGATGAGGGAGAACACCAAGACACCGAGGACCACTCTGAAGGAGTTCAAAGCATCAGTGGCTCAGATGGGAGAGACTGTACATACAGCAACTGTTGCCCGGGTTCTTCACCAGTCCAAGCTGTGTGGGAGAGAGGCAAAGAGAAAGACACTGTAGAAAGAATCCGCCCAAAGGCACGTGGGAGACTCCACGGTCAACTGGAAGAAGGTTCTTTGGTCTGATGAGACAAAAATTGACCTTTATGGCCATCAGACTAGATGCTATGTTTGGTGAACACCAAACACTGCACATCACCACAAACACACCATGTCCAGCGTGCAGCATGGTGGTGGCAGCATCGTGCTCTGGGGCTCTGGGGATGCTTCTCAGCAGCAGGCCCTGGAAGGCTTGTAAAGGTAGAGGGGAATACAGAGAAATATCCCCAAATCCTGGAGGATAATCTGACTCAGTCTGCAAGAGAACTACGACTTGGGAGAAGATTTATTCTCCAGCAAGACAACGAGCCCAAGCATACAGCAGAAGCTCCACAGAATGGTTCAAAGACCACAAGGTGAAGGTTCTGGAGTGGAAGTCAAAGCCCAGACCTCAATCCAATCCAGAATCTGTGGCTGGACTTGAGAAGAGCTGTTCACGCCCGATCACTGAGCATGACAGAGCTTGAGCTGTTTTGAAGAAGAATGGAGAAAAATCTTAGTGTCGCCAGCCTGAGTGAGACACATCCACACACACACACACACTCAGTGCTGTGTGATTGCAGCCAAAGGTGCAATTACTAAATACTGACCTGATGGGGGTAAATACTGATGCAATCTTTACTTTACCTAATATATTTTTTATTAATTTACATTCTTTTGTAAAAATCTGTTTTCACTTTGATATCAAAGAGGTTTTTTTTGCAAATTCTTGTCAAAAAAAGCCAAATTATACTGACCATGATTTCATGTTTAAAAGCAACAAAAGGATGAAACATCCAAATACTTATGCAAGGCACTGTAGAATAGATAATCAAAGTAAAATTTCACAAACCGCTGTGTAGAGTTAAACTTGACTAAACCGCCACAGGTCCGTCCCGGCTACTCGTGTTGCCTTTGATAATAGCAATCAACAATACAGTTTAATTGAATTATTAATGTCATGTATATTCATTATAGACAAAAAAAGGTGAGCTCAATTGTTAAAAATAATTAAGAAAATGTTTCATGTCTGTTACACATTAGAAAATATAGACATTGAAACTGTACTGTGAAAGGTGTAAAAGCTTTGGAACATGCTCACAATGACAATGCCATGGCACTGCTGTTTAGCGGGTATAATAGTTGTACCAAGTTTACCATCTTAGCATGTTAAATTTGCTCATTAGCAACAAACACCAAGTACAGATGAGAATGAGAATGTCATTAGTTTTGCAGACATTTGGTCATAAACCATAGTATTAGACAACAGGTCAGAGGATCAATAAAGTCATTAGGATTCATGCTCTGTGGACCATGACTGTGATGGAGCTACCAACCAACCATCACTTGCATGACAAACCTCATAACATCAGTGAAAAACAATCATTTACATTTCGTCTCTCACCATAGTTTTGTCTCAACTCTATCACATCAGTCATGCCTGGCTGCAGACCTTAGGTCCGCTGGTCTGAAGTAGGCCTGACGTGCACAAGCTCTCATGGCACATTTTTGTGGATTCACATTTTTTTTTATATATCTGGCTCCTGGCAGCGGAGTGGAGAATATAGGTATTTGTTTGATACTTCGTTTTATATCAACCACTACGTGTTGCTGATTGGTCGAGCTGGTTCACATGACTTCTTCGAACACCTTGTGCAACAAACTGTAATGCTGTGTTCATGGTAGAAAAAGCAGCAGTCACAACTGCTCAGAGGTTAAAGAAGGAGTACAATGTATTCTATATGAATGGCTTTTCTGAGGTAAGGCTTGGGGATAAAGCGCTCATGAACTGGCCATAGATTGAACCATTGTTTAGTAACAAATAATGATACAACAGCAACCTGTATACATAGTCAACAAAAACAGCATGCGTTTACTTTAATATGTTCCGAACGTAATATTTTTCAGGTGATCCCAAGCTAGGCAATCAAAGTTGTGGAAAGTGGCATTATAAATGTGTTCCTCTCATCTCCTGCCTGACCAGGACAGCAGCTAACATGACGACATGAAGATTACTGTCTGTGCAACAGAGAAAATGAGGTGGGAAAGGATGAAAGGAGGAGGTTTGGGAGTTTGAGGTTACAGCCCGAGTGTGTAACAACATGAAACATCTCTTAAACCATTTCCCAAACCTAACTTTATAAACCATTTCTATCCTCAATTAGGAATGTGGCAATGCATGTGAAGTTTTAGCAAAAAATAGTACAAAAATTAAAGTAATTAACCATGTACAGTAACCGATATATTTTAAATTGACAAAGTGAAAGAAATTAACTGAACTTATCATGTCATTTCTTTTCTTCTGACACCTTACAGACGGTTGAAGTCTCACATCAGATTTAACAAAATGTCAAAACTCAGGAAGACACTGAGACACATGAATCACCTCATTAGTTTTGGTTTTCACAGATACGCTGCAATTGATGGCAGTTGATGACAGGTTGGGAGTGTGATGATGTATTTTGCGTGCAATGAAAGGAAGTGTGAGTAATGCTAAATGCTAAATGGACTGTACTTGCATCGCGCTTTGCTAGTCTGCCGACCACTGAAGGCACTATACAGGAACCTCGAAGTGCTCTTGAAAATGAAAAGAGGAGTCCCCGAAACGAACCACATGTGTACTTCTACCACGAAAACAAGCCAGAAGCAAAATGTGCTAGAAATAAAAGCCTTTATTTAGTCAGGCATATGTATGGGTCAAAAGTAGACATATCTTAAAAACAGGACTGTCCTCCCAAGAAACAAATGACAGCATCAGATACAGCAAATGCCTTTTAACATGTTTCCATTCAAAAGCAAAGCCCTCTAGTGGCCATGTTGATGGACGCAAATGAAGAAATAGTGTGATGCTGTTTTAGAGCCACGGAGGAATGAGGTTGGGATGGTTGAACAGGCCAAGGAAATCTTTGATCATGATACAAATTACCGTTGTTTGTTTTCTACTGGCTGGTTTATTTCAGGTAGAGGACGTAGTTACTCACCCGTTTGTTTGTGGACTATGGTTTAGAAGCCTTGAGTTCAGCCTTTTGGTTGTCGCCATCTTGGTTTTTGACCATCAGTATCTTGTCTTTTGCAACCAGAAGTGACACAAGAGGGCGGAGGTAAAAACAACTGAATGTTGTAAAAGACAGTTTTAGGCAACCAAAATGTTGCAATTAACTTCCATGAAGTAAAAACACACTGTGAAAGTGTCAAAGTTGTAAGACCAGAAACACGGACAACTTTCAGACCAGACAAAGCCGTGGTAGCAACCTGTCAATCACAAGGTAGCCCCGCCCTAAAGCATCCCCTGCTTTCTAAATGGACAATAATTTACTAAATGAACATCATGCTGTATTGAAGAAGACTAGTCATTTTCTCATAGACTTCGATACAAAAATGACTTTTAAACTAGAGGAGTCACCCCCAGCTGGCCAGTAGAGAAAATGCAGGTATAAGGCTTTAGTTGTCAGAGGTTGCTGCCTGCTCCAAACTCTAAGCATGTAGGTATTTATCAACTATCCAATTGTATTCAGATATGTTTAATAATTAAATGTTTGCCCCACAGACAATTTCACGGTCCTTTGGTTAATGTGAGTTCTATCGTCCCTGTGTTGGTACGAACAGACTGAGGTCTCATCTTTCATTGCTTTCACATAACCATGGTGCCTAAAATCACACTGTATCAAAAGACATATGCTGGGGGGACAAAAAAACAACAAAAAAGCTGACTGCCTGACCTGATTTTTAGAGCAACAAATAACAAAAGCAATAGTTCCACGCTCTACTTGCTGAATCCTTCATGGTGACAGGTGGATCTGGTGTGAGTGTGTGAGTATGATTTATTAGGTTCCATACTGGCTCATCTCTAATGGTGGATGCTCCCGCCTGCAGGATGCAGAGTGATTACTGTCCACTAATCCTTCTTGGCGAGCGGCGCAGAAAAATTGTTATGATGTGGGGTGTTTCACGGACCCAAATGCAGACTCAGACAGCAAAGTTCTATTTCAAAACCAAGGTTCGTTTATTTCTCTCAGTCAAGGGAAAAAACAGGAAATGGACAAAGTCAATAGGAGGCGTCTCCACGCCTCCGCACGGTTCCAAGCCGGAGAGGGACTAATCCTGTGGAGCGGCAGACGAAGCCGACAGGCAAACTGTCAAACGTCACTACGGAGGCGCGTCACTAAGGAGGCACAGCTGTGCCTACGGAGAGAGGCGCGGCAGTGGGCGGGACTCCTAGGAGGACACTACTGAGGGAAATACAGCAGAGTTAGACACAAATCCTCACAAAAATGACAGTGAAAGTCATGTAGAATGGCTAATCAATACTGTATTTATGCCCAGTGAGGAGACAGCATTGCTCACTTGCCAACACAACAGGGCTTCCATCGATACATCCCAGTGGATTTCACAGGAAAGATAATGAACCCTTCTTTATTTAGAGGAACCAAAACAGAGCAGTCGATAGTTAGGGTGGACAACTCGGTTTCTTGAAAAGTGCTTTGAAATAATTATCGCCTTTCAGACATTCTGTGTAGTGCCACTCCCTCTGCTTCAAAGTGCCTCTTGACCAAAACAAACTTTGTCCATCGACCGTCTGTCTCTTCAAATCCTTCTTCACTTCCTACACAACTGTATGTGAATGTGAACGTCACTTCCATGACTGAATATTGTTTCCCAATTTTATTTTGGGTCTATTCATGAACCGGAATGGTTTATTTGACTACGTTTACTAAAAGCACAGTATGACCACAGTATCACCCATTCACACCTATTCATACACTGATGGTAGGGGCTACCATGCCCACCATCAGGACTAACCAGCATTCTCACACACACACACACACACACAATTTTGTGGTTGAGTGTCTTGCCCAAGGACACATCGACATGCGACCAGGGGAGCCGGGGATCGAACCGCCACACCTTTGATTGAAGGACAACCCTGCTCTCCACTAAGCCTAAGTTTCCCTCATGTTGTAAGCATGATGTTGGTGTCAGGCTTGTACTCAGCGTTGTGATACAGTCATAGGAAGAAGAAAAAAACAAAGTGGAATAAATTGTCTTAGAGCATGGCGTGGCTTCAGGGTACGGACCTCTTCAGGGCAAGTAAAAACAAGTGACAGCTCACATATATGCCAAGGCTGGTGTCAGCTCCTAGCCAATTACAATCAGAGTTAAACTGGATAATTGACACAGTTGCTGTCGAGCAGGTAGGTATGTACAACATTAGGCCAATCGTAAAAGGCATCAATATCTTTAAAGTTATCCATAACATCGGATGTTCACAGAGAGATGATTAGGGAGCGTAACACTTCGACGCTATCTGCCTGATCAGATAGTGATGATATATATAATTTGTGGTCAAAGATGCGATTGTAAAACGATGGATAAGACTTTGATTTTCTAGAAATTGTTCACCCTTATTTTTGCTGCTTATTATTCCTCCCCGCAGTATTATTAGACTTGTTTTAATTAAGAATAGCCGCTATAAATTCTACAAAATATATATATTTTTTTTGAAGCAGAACACAGAAAGGAACTCCCATGGGGGGGGGGGTAAACTGTCCGGATGAGGCCCACATGCAACACATTGTCACACCAATGCATCAAGTAACGCAGCTTGGTCAGTGGCATCGAGCTTCATGCTATGATGCTCTAGCACTCTGGGTCAGTTTTGAATGTGTCAGATAGGCTTGTTGCATGCAGAGCATCTTTTCAAAGTAAAATTCTGTCTGAACAAGATGTTCGATTTAGGCCACAAAATGACTTAGATTGAGGAAAAGTGCATGGTTGACGTTAACTTGACTACGTAGTGACTGCTGACGTAGTGAAGCGAACAGCGGTCTCCTGAAGGAAAGTCCCGTTTAGTTTGACCCTCTCGACATCCTGTGTGGACTATCTCTTCAAACCACGTCAGTTGCTCTACCAGTAATGCCGCGGGAGGGTAAATGTGCGTCTGTGTCAGACGCCAAGGAGCGTTGGAAGTGAGAACTGGTTGCCACATGCTGTCCACACCTCTCTGAGATCAGAACTCAATGCGTGCCAGCATGTGGTCCGGCTGAATGGGTCCCAATGTGCGCATGAAACTATCGCTCAGCTTACAGACTTGACAGATAATGTGCCCTGATGACCAAAAAAAACATTGAAAATTCAAGTGTAAGCACGACCTTGGACCGGGTTACATCCATGGTGCTGTTTATAATGTTTGGCCATGAGGTAGTCTTCATTTCCGGTGCAAATGGATGTGATTATCTTTCAGTTTTCTTTTTGTTGTCCCCATTTTGTTGTGGTCTGCGATCGAGCCGGGTGCCCAGCTTTCTGTTTGTCACGGGACACGATCAGCAGTCTCCTGTGTACGTTTGTCCCATTCTCCTCCCCTCCTATTTGCTCTGTGTGGATTCTCTCACATTTCGTACTACGTCAGCTGCTCTGACCGTCTGATGATGTGTGTGTTTACATTGGAGTCAGTAGAAAGCCTGGCGCATACACATGCTAAAGGGTGCATCTGTGCGTCAGTGTCTGACACCAAGAAGCACCTACTAGCAGCAGTATTTTATGCATTGAAAGGGAGAAGGGGTTGCAGGTGTAGATGCAAAACACATCTTTAAGAAGTGGAACAATTTCAGTGATATTCAACTTTTGTTCATGATTTGATTTTTTATTGTTTTTTGTTTTCCTTGTTACCTGTTTTTTCTGCAGGAGATCCTCTTTGCTCCGTTTCCTAGCTTTAGTATCGGTCTCGTTAATAGTATTGAACCTCTATTTAGAAACCAAGTTTGCGTTTCTTTTGGCGTATCTTTAACTTAAAGTCCGGCTCTTGATCACAGATCCTCTGAAGGCATTATAATTGAGCGTACCAGGATATTCTTCTTACATGTTGGTGGATGAGAGCTGTGTGCCCTGAGCAATGAGTTTCTGTCAGTTTTCTTCGAAATACAGTTTATGGAGTTGTCCATCAATGCGCTTCATCATGGTCCAAAATATCATTCTGTTTGAAGCCATACCGTGAACTAATTATAAACACAATTTTCCCAGAAATACCCAGTAGGCTAAAATGATAAAGTGATGACAGTTTGGTGTACATGGATGTATACTGCAACTTGACTGCTTGGTGGACGCACACAACCGTGAGGCGGTAATCTAGTCTGTTTGTATTATCTGTCATTGCTGCTGCGGCTACGCAGGCATGGCCAACCATGTCAGATGTTCATTGTTGTCAAAGGTAGCATCAGTAGCCCTCATCTCTATCCTGATGTGGGACTGATATCCATTGGAAGTGAAGCAAATGCTACCCCACTTTATTCACCTTTTTATGAATTTATTCGTTTTCACAGCACCCTCAATCTAATCGAGACAGTAGTACATGTTTCTTGGCTAATCCAAGAGGTTAGATGGTGTAGAATTGGAGGGAATTTGTTTTAAATAATTTGTATATATATATATTTATTTTCCTGGGGGAGAACCCCTAGACCCCACGCCAAGGATGTATCTTTCCAAGTTCGCCCCCCGCCCCATTATAAAACCTGACCATGTGTGTAGGTGGACAGTAAGAATTCTCTTGGATCGAAATGAGGACTGGATGTGTTGACTCCTCAGTTGAGGAAATCCCCGGCCTGCCATGTAATTAGTAAACACTGTGATGAATGAGAGAGAATTTACTGCCAGCTAGTTGCAGAAAGTCAAATGAGCTGATGATGCAGGTCTGCTCTTCGTCCACAGATGTCTTTGAACTCGGACAGTGTGTATCCGGCTTCTGCCCTATTCAGTGAACACACTGGACTAATGACATGAAGTGAACAAATGTTTACTAAAGTCAGCTCTCATACTCTCTCATACAGCTCTCATAGGTACGTAAAAGCTCAATAGTGTTGAGACCAAATAGGGTACTTGAGTATACTTTACACTTCTACTTCACTACATTTCAGAGGGAAATACTGTGCTGTTGTTGTTTTTACTGGTTACTCTTCAAATTAATATTTTACAGTAAAAATAAAAAATACAGTAGGCTGTTAAAATATAACACAAGATACTAGATTAGACCAGTGGTTTCCAATCATTTGGCCTTGGGTTTGTTATCAGTTCAATCAAAGAGACATTTCCCCTACAAACTTCTCAGATGGTGGTATCTCAAGAGGTCAGACTATCCATTATATTACTGAAAAGCAACGATTAAAGAAGAGTAAAACCATGCTTTGAGGACGAGGGGCGTTCCCTAGCGCGCAACTAATATCACTGCTCTTCTGCTCACAGAACTTTAACCTACTCGCTCGCGGTTAGTTTTTTTTTGCACAGTAAGTGGGCGGATCCAGTCACCAGCGGTAAATATTGTACTTTTTACTGTACTACATCTCAGAGGTAAATATTGTACTTTTTACTGTACTACATCTGTGAGGTAAATATGTACAATATTTCCTCTGAGCAGCGGTGGGCAGAGTGACATTAGGAGCTATTAGATGTTTACAACCCTGTTATCTGTGTTCATGTACAGAACGTCAAACACTGACATAAACTCAGAGGTTTGACTTTATTTAGTTCTAAAATTGAATTAAAATAGTGACTGCAGATGTTGAAAAACACCAACGGAACGTTTAGGTGTCCTCGTAAATGCCTTCAATCAATTCTAGATACATACTCATCTGTATTTATTATCTACCAACTATTAAAGTAAGTTACTTCGACCAACCACAGAAGCATTCAGCTATTTTATTTATTTATTGGTTTATTTGAACGGGACAGTGCACATTAATAAAAACATTTCTAGCTAAAAGGCTATTTTTCATCTGTAGTCCCAAGTATAAGTCACCAGTTTACACAGTCACTCGTTAAACCTAAACACCTGTTGCTGAAAAACAGTCATGAGCATGTTGGTATTCTGTAGAAACTACGTCCGCTTTTGGAAAATCGATTGTGACAACTGAACATGTAACAACCAGACATTTTGATGCAGGTAATGTTTTAATTTGATATATATATATATATATATATATATAACTAGTTTTCAAACCCTAACCCTTTCAGTAGGTTTTTATAAAAACATCTTTAATTCAAATGTTCACTTAAAATGGCCTTATACTTCACTGCAATACAGTGTGTTATAAAGCATTTATTATAGTTTATTTACTTCTAATAACTGCTAAATAGGAGGGATGACATACATTATTATCCACAAGTTCTCATGATAAAGCAATATTGCATATTAATTAAGCAACTATAATTAATGATATCACTCTACTTTTCTGTTATGCTGGCATTTGGACACAAACTGTCATGTTATATTTTATATCTCTACAGCCCGAGCGTACCCCAATTGGGGTTGAGGTACCGGTTCCGAGGTTCCGAATGGACTTTTCATCAAGAAATATGAAAATTGGTCCATACATGTAAAATATCGATATATAATCCGGGCAAAATCGTCATGCAAGTCATTTTACGCAATTATACACAGTTATACACAAAGTAATTCAATACACTCGAAGATTTATCACAATATCAGGATTTTTGGCCAAAAAATCTGCCAGCTATGCACCCGAAATTCATCTTTCATCACAAATCCGGCCTCGACCAAGGCGGAAGGATACATCATTCCGCAAACTGACCTCCGACAAAGCGTTCAAAACTTACAGCACAAAGCCCAACAAACCTCACACTGCTCTGCAGAATTAAAATTGAAAATCTCCATACCTTTTGCCGATTTTCGTCCGGAAAAAAACATTTAATCCATTGAAAGTTGGTACAGCTCTGAAGCGCATTTCCTGATCAGTCTCCCTGCGTTGGAATCAATGCGCTGAGACATTCCATGTGAAAACGGGGCGGATCTATCGACTGGACCAACTTGTTTTTCGCATGGGGGTCGAGCCCACTTTATCAAGATTTTGACTGACTAATCGCCCTCAACGTTCCAAATAACACCCCTGATGGCTTTCAATGGACTATTACCGACCTAACAACATGTCATACGACTAAATCCACCAATCACAGGCCTTAAAAATCCCACATAGACACTGAGTCAGAGCAGGTTTTTTTCAAGGATGAGACTTATGACATCTGGAAATAACTGAACATGAATGAAAATTATTGCAAACTGCTTTATTACGATGTATTGAACACTCTTAGTGATAAAGAAAGTGAATATATAGTTAATATGTAGTTATATAGTATATCAAATTTGAATAGAGCAGCGCAAAATCTGGTTCCGAAAATCAGAATTTTGATTGAAATTCTGTACTCAGACCTCATTTTATGCTGGCCTGCTAAGTAAAATTAGCTTGGACAGACCACAAACATGTTGTGCTATGACTGTGGAGTGATTTTAGGGTTCATTAGGCATTATTTAAAAAAAAAAAAAAAGTTCAATGCAGGTGCTTTTTTTCAGGCGAACATGAAACTTTTTCAGTTTGAGCTGTGCCATAAGTGTATCAGTTATTAACCAGTAACATATACACAATAATTACATAATTGAACACATCTCACAAGTGTTACCTGTATTCTGGAATCAAAATTATTAAAATAGACCTTGCAGTTAGAGCTGGGGACTCTCTTGAGTATGGGAATGCAATTTTCGAGCAGAGGCCTAAAAATAGGGCTTGGGCTATAAAGGTTAAAGAAAATGTGATATGTTTTCTGCAGAATGTATCATTAGGCAAGGCAAGGCAAGTTTATTTGTATAGCACATTTCAACAACAAGGTAATTCAAAGTGCTTCACATAAAACCATTAAAAGCATCAAAACATAAGGCAAAAGAAAAGGAGATTTAAAAACAATTAAGAACATTCATTAAAACATTAAAAAGATAGATAACAAATTAATGATGATTACAGTTGAAGGGCAAATCAGTGGCTTTATTAAGAAGAAAACGACAGACCCAACAAAGCCTCACCATGTGTACAACTTTATCTCCATCCTCCAACTTAACAGGGCCCTTGATTGCCCTTGTGTGAGTCTCTGCCTCCAAACAAATATTCATGGGCTTTATGCTGGGGGATTGTTGTGAAACTGGATTTGAGGACAAGTTCAATATTTATGATTTGAAATGAGGGCTTCAATCAATGTGTCACTGGCGACTGAATTTAATTCAAGAAGTGGTGATTCAAATCAGCATCCACAGTGCACTGCTTGACAATGCCCCCCGCTCCTTTTTCGATTACTTTTTGACCGAGTTCCACATCACGATGCTAGTCGAATCAGTCAACTAGAACTTGGTGGAGTTGCCAGATTCAAAAGTCTGGACCCAGGCAACTAATCACTAGCATTTTGTATCAGAAGGTCATATAGTGATCTGACTCCATCTACACATCAGCATAATCCTTTACCACCTATCCAACAGCCTTGTATATTCTGGGCAGGTGCCGTTTTAAATGGCAAGAAGACACTGTTCTTAAGCTATAACTAATTCAGATCCAAAGCCTACAAACACTCAGAAGTAATCCCGCTATCTTCCTATGCAGACCAAAACCTTTGATGAAAGTCACTGGAGATCAAGGGGATCTGTCAAGTGCTTTCCAATTTTCACAACCTAATATAACGGAGAGCCATCCTTCAAAGGAGCCCTCTTGTGGTACTTTATTCTCCAAGTTCATATTCAACAGCTCCACATCAACAGCGCAGATTTCTGCCATATGGTGGGGGTTTTGCCTTTGCCCCATGGCAGCTTTCTCCTTTGGGTAGAATTCCAGTTCGAAGGTAATCAGCGCATCCACAGCTCTTTATAAAAGGCCCCATGACTTTCATGTCTATAACGTGCCAATAAATTGCTCATGGAACAAAATGAAGTGTCATGACAGTTTATGACTGCCAACATTGTGTGTGACAGCTGAGTTCCCTCTTGGGAGGTAGGAGATGGTAACCGTGAGTAATCCTGCATCACGTTGCCACAGTGGCCTCTTGTAGCATAATGGATTACTCACTGCTTGTTGTTAAATATTAAATCCAGATAAGTGTACTGAACCAGATGTATTTACTGATCTGCTCTGCTCTCACAAAAATCTCACAAGGAGATATCTGACTGTAGAAATAGCCCAGACAGCAACCCACTGACGGACAGGCTGAAACAGGATGTAAAAGTTGTCTTTTACAAACGCATTAACAGGGTTACAAATATGTGACGTTTAAATGTTCCGTCCATTACACAGATCGCTTATGGAGATGGAGACAGCTGTGGCTCAGCAGGTCGAGCAGATCGTCCATTTATCGCAGGGTTCAGCTACATACTGAAGCCTAAAACGATCCCGATGTGAACAAGAGGCTTCTTGTGAAGGGCTTTGGATAAAAGTGCTTTATAACCATGCTTTTGGGTGTGACTTTGCCATGTCATCACCTTTCGTATCTTAACAACCATGGTGTTTGTAATTAAATTGTTTACTTGAGTGGAACATAGTTTACAAGAGCACAACGTTTTTCATAGATCTAGCCTAAAAAAAAAAAGACTTCTTGACTGAGGGCTCACCGTGACATGATATCAAACAAAAGTGTACCAAATATGTCCTGTGATCTGAATTGAAACAGACAAGACAGTTTAATGTGTGACCCCTCTGTTGCATGTCATACCACTATCGCTCCCCCATTTCCATTCTTTGTCTCTACACTGTCAAATGAAGGCAAAAATGACTCAAAAATAATCTTTACAAAAAAATGTTTTGCTCTTAAATAAAACATGCAACAACAAATGTTATTCACAGAAACAAGAAAACAAAACACAGAAAAACCTTTTATTTATAGACTGGTGGTTGATAGTAATTTTTATGTACAGGTTCATAATCCCAAAAATATATTGCTTCAGTTTAAGCATGGGTTCTGGTCAACATCTGTGTGGGCTTCCTGCTGACATAGCTGTCGGGAAAAAGCAAGGGCTCGTAATTTTAATAAACAGCCACTGTGATCAAACTTAAAGGGTTACCAGCCTGATCTTGCAAATCAAAATGGTAGATTCAAGTGAAAGACGCAGCCAGCAGGTGTGCCTTCTTGGCCTTCAGCTTCGCTGCCTTCACTGCAGTGTAACAAGGAGCTCATGCATTTGCAAAACGTCAGCTCCAACACATTTTTGCAGGGATATGCAGCACCGCAAATGTGCAAGCATTTATTCTAGTGCTGGGCAACGATTAAAAATTGTAATCGCGATTAATCGCATGATTTATTTTATAAACAAAGTTCAATAATGAATTCAAAAGTAGTGTATTGCGCACTTTTATTTTAAAAGTTCTGCTATATGAACAAATGTACAATACTATTTGGTTTGTAAACACTTTAAACAAATCAGGTTATTTTTAACAGCAGTATTCCCTTTACACAGTAGCAGTTATAATACAGTTATAATGATTCTGATAATAGATATTCAGTCGGTGTTCACAACTTTATCTTCATGTGTGTAAGAGATGCAATTTGAAATATACACCTTGAAAACTGCAAACATATCTACGCCATGTTTTTAGGTTTGTTAAATTCTCAGTAGCGATAACTAAATGATGCTTATTATACATATTCCAAACAAAACAACTTTAAAAACTCAACAAATTTTTTTTTTAATGAATCATTTCTTTTTTGCTTTTTTTGGTATGTTGGTCAGACACACATGCAATTCTGAATACCGTAATATGTGTGTATTTGTTATTAATGTACGTTGGTACATAGAAGGTGATAAGAAGCTGTCCATGGGGACTTAGGACCCAGGGGAATGTAGGTGAAGCATGGAACCTGTAGTCTGTACCGTGGCAGTGACCTGCATGAGGAAGTTAAGCTAATAAAGAGTTGCAGTTAAAAGCAGTTTGTTCTCGCGTGCTTATATATTCATTTAAAAACACGACAATATGTATTTTGATATTGTCACGTTTGATCCTGTAACGAAACGATGGCGCACGTGTGTCTGAGACAGGAGGGACCGACGGTGACGGAGTGAAGGGGGGTTCCATACCGGGCGTATCACCCAGGGAGGGGGGGAGCGGCAGCAGCAGGAAGTGACGCCGCAGCTGTTCACCTCTCGCTGCCCGTTCTTGTGTTAAAAGTGTCTGTTTAATAATAAAAGAATGCGTTAACGCGCGATAAAATAATTGTCGGCGTTAATTAATGAATGCGTTAACCATCTCTTCAGATGGTAATACACACTCAGTGGAAACCACCTTTTAGTCATCTCATTTACAGAAATAGAGTAAGCACGTAGTCCATTGACAGTGTTCATTTTGGATCTTTTCAGAGGACAACATATGGAAGAAAAATGATATAGCCTAATAGTGATAACCTACAGTTTATTATCATGCCTGTTAAAAATGTAGAAATGCCCTGAAAGTAATCTGTGGTTTAGTAACCATTTTCACTTCTAATATTACTGTATTTGTATCCAGCACAATATTATTTTCGGTTGTATAATATATAGAATGTACTGTGTTATAGTGTATTTGAATTAAACACATTGCAGTAATCTATTTGTACAGTCATTTGAAAAGCATTTGGAACAGCTGCACTGAATTTATAAGCATGCAGTAACTGTCTATTTCATTACTTTATAATAATGGTTAATCATCCGCTTAAAGTGAAGTTTGACCTGGACAGATAATCACTATATATTATTTGTTTTTTGTTACCTTTTTCAACCAGAAGTGTCTGCTGGCCTTTAATCCAGTATGAACAAGAACACATAGAACAAAGAGTGTTTTATATAAATACATCAATCAATACCTTGATTGATGTATTTATGTAAAATAATTTAGGAAACTCATCAGTTTCTTGAAGCACCAGTCAGAATTTACTGTGTGACTCAATCTAATGAATTATTATAAGAACTCCAATTAGTGCAGCTGATGGCTGATGGAGTGCCAGGTCTACCCTTACACATGCATAGAGATGAGGTGGATTGCCATCGCTCTCTTCATCACAGAATTTTCAAGCCTACTACAAATAAGTATATTGCATTGACCTTTGTGCTTATTAACATTCAAATAAAAGCTGCAATATTCTACAAATAGCCTGGCTTCCCCTCTGTGTGTGTTTTGTATCTCTGTAGATACAGCAGCATGTCCACAGTCAGTGAGAAGAAGCTTTGACAGCACTGTGTTTTCCATTTACCCTGTTTGCTTTTCTGAAGACAGTGTGAAGGCACTGAGATCTCTGAGATGTATAACGTTGCTGTTGCAGAGTTCTGCCCACTTCAGGAATCATGTGCTTTTAGCTGGCTATGGATTCAATGTTGAGGAAAGCCTCTCAGGGGATCCTTGTCTGTGGTGAAGATTGCGGGGAGCAGTGTGCAGATATGTTTAATGTAAACATTTACCTCTCATGTTTTTGAAGTTAGCATTACGTTTCCTACAAAACATATATGCTAAAGCAAATTTGTTGTACGTCAATATTGTTTAAAAGAGACAGGATTGCACTGTGAGCTCTTCCACTTCAGTAACAGTTTCTCTACATTTACCTTTGTTGTCCAGACCCGCTATCTGCAAATAAACAAATATATATATTACAGTCCCAACACTGTTGCAATATCATAACTACTGGATATGGTTAGTTCATCAAAGAGGATAATCTGATCTAGATAAAATACAGTTGAATTAAATGGAAACAACATATACATATTAGTGCTGGGCAACGATTACAATTTTTAATCACGATTAATTGCATTGTTATACGCAAAATTCAATAATGAATTCAAAAGTAGTGTATTGCGCACTGTTATTTAAAAAGTACTGCTATATGAACAAAAGTGCAACAACATTTGGTTTGCAAACACTTTAAACAAATACGGTGCTTTTCAACAGCAGTATTCCCTTTACACAGTAGCATCAAATATTTATTGTATATTATATATATTTTATGAAATCAACACAACAAAAAAAGCAATGTGTGTTGAAATAATATTCTATGAATAATTTAAGCCACTATAATTTAATCGAAAATCTTCCCCAGATTGGACTGCTTAGTACTTGTTGTGGAAGTCCAGATATCAGCAAACTAAACGCCGTCTTGTCTGGTTCATAACAGTCCGGAGGAGCTCCGTGGATTTTATCGAGTAGCAAGCCACACGTCAGCTGGTTTACTACAGCTGTATGAACACAAAATAAACGGACTTTTCTGTGATTTAACTGCAATAAACCGACAAGAAGGGATTCCGAAATATCTACGTAATGATGTCGATTTGTACAAAGTCTGAATTCATGTTTTGTTCGTTCTCTCCACAAGACGACAAGCAAATAACTTTTAGAATACTTGTTTTCTCAATGGAGTCTGGATCGATCGGTGCTAGGCTAAGCTAACATTGTAGCATCAACACTCAACATAACGTCACACAGGTGTAAATACGGCAGCGTCTATTCATTGTTTGTACCGTATGGTTTACACACACATTTATACACATAGTTTGGTCCGGTCTCCACTAATATGAGGTATCGTAGAGCTCTGGGTGAACACAGACGGATACAGTATTCCTGATTCAACGGCAGGACGTCAGTGATGACAGGGGGAGCATCTCAACGCTGATAGGCTATCGCGCCGCAGCACCCAGCCCAAATGCTCTCATTGGTTGAGACGCGTGATGACGCCCATCCCAAGCCAATCCTGATCAACATCCCGCCCCTCCTGTGACCGTGGGTCACAGGAGGAATACACACTGTATGTGTATTCAGAGCCAGTGCGCAACGGACTTTCAAAGTAATAATAATTTAAAAAAACAGCGTTAACGCGCGATAAAATAATTGTCGGCATTAATTAATGAACGCGTTAACTTGCGCAGCACTAATACATACAACTTGTGTGGAGAGACAATGACACATGACCTTTCACTTTTTTAATTGAATTGAATATATTACAATTTATAAATTATGTGACTTGTGTGTCTTGCATACCGGTAATTAAATAACACTGAGGGAAAAGTGAAAATAAATAACAGCTACAAAAATAGATTGAGTAAAGCCTTAACATAAGCAACTGTATTAACCAATACATGGATTTATACATTATTAAACATGGTGTCCTATTTGGAATATGGAGGATGTAGTTACTACACGTTTAGTTATTATAATTGTTTGTAATTGTGCTGTTATCTATTAGTGTAGCTGTTATCTTTCTATTGGGGTCATTTAGATTGAGAACTAACGTGTGCAGCATAAGCCCTAACCCCCTTTGTTCAGCGGCACATGGTCAGAACCCAACACTGTTCCTTACATTTTATGGGTGCTTGATTTTTCTCTGTATGGCAAATTGCATGGCATGACTTTACACATGCATTCCTATTTTGTAGTGGGTGAAGAAGAAACAAAGGCAGCAGGTGCCACTGGGAGGCTAAATGAAGCAAATACATCTGAGACTACACATAATTGTAAAGTCCCATAATCACCCTTTAAAAAATCAACTTGCAAATTGTATCAAATGGTTACCGATGGATCTTTAACAGCAAGCTGATGATGGCCGATGAAGTGCAGTAGTTAATGAACTATTAGGGTCACCAAAAAAGCTGCTGTCCCGCCTTGGTTCATGCTTGGTTTCCTCCTCTGATTAACACTGAAAGCTGAGAGGAGTGTGATGGATTGTCTCATATTCTCAGCCTCTTAAAAGACTGGATGTGTTTAACCTGTGCAGATACAGTATCCTGTACATATAGAATAAACAAATTGCTTAATGGCGATCAAAGGTTGTATTCATGAAATGAAATGAATCGAGCTTTGCTTCAGATTAACTTGAATTATATTCAGTACCATTTCATGTTGTTAGTTTCTGAACATGAGCAGGTTTAGTGCCAGTGGGCGGACTCGCTTTCCTGACTCGCTTTCATGGACGTAACCGGTCTACCAATGCAGCCTCCGAAGGATGCAGCCCCTGAATTGAGACACAGCTAAGGAGTGTCAAGGCGCTTTGAGTGGTCGGGAAGATTAAAGAGTACTATTAAAGTATTAACTGGTCAATGGTCATGTCTTCAACATTTTCTCTGTTTCAAATGATTTTAAAACTGATATGTTTTTGCAATTATCCAGATGAAATAAGCACATCCTTTTAACCTTTTCTAGCATGTGTTCATCATTATTTTATGTCATTTTACACGCTAAATAAAGAACGATGAATGGTGAAAGCAATCGGCAGTTGCAGTGCTGTCTGTAGTGTATTGACCTTTCATTCTCATGCCTCCTTCGCTTACCTCTAGGTTACTGCTGCCCCCTTATCAACATACTATGTCTGCTTGCATCACGGATTCACTTTTCATTTATGCAGGTCTGCAGCGAATGACATAGAACCGACACCTCTAATACGGTTTCCTGGGACACAGTTTATTTCGGTAATCGTCTAAATAACAATGTAGGTGCTATTCTGCTATGACTCACTTTACACTCATCAGGAGCTTCAGTGATACAACTTAACAAAAGCGACTAGCGACTCCATCGAGGAACGACAGCCAATAGAAAAATACCACTGAACCACAAAACCTTTCCTTCTCAGTAACCAGCACCATCTGCTCTTATATAAAGCTTTCTATTGTGTTTTGTTCTGAAATACAGGAGCAAAAAAAGAGGACTTGATCCATACCAGGCTGCATCTGCTTTTGATTCAGAGTCACTAATTATCTATAAGATTTCATTTAGTTTGACCACAGCAGTATCCACGCTTGCATCTGGCTTTTGTTGCATCTGGCAGTGCCGCCTGCATCTGCGTGGAAGATCAAAGGCGCCGCTGTACTTATAGGATTGGAATAAACAGATCTATATTGAATCTTTTCATTTTCACTCTCAAGGACACACATATTGCTCTCATGAGAGATTCACTCGAGATGAGTCTGAATTCTCTCAGGCAGTACTGTAGCTCACATGGGGAGTGGCAATACCCTGGCAATAACCAGGAGAGAGGGAAAAGCACAAGTCCTTGATTTTGAACAAGATGCTGATTGGATCAGACAGAATCTTTGGCGACCAGTTTAGCCTTGTCTGTGTTAGCCAAGGTCATTCCACCAGAGACACCGGCCTCCATCTACGGACCGGCCTGTCCTTTCATTGGTTTTGTTTTTTGTAAATGCTACGTCGCGTCTGCATCTGCAACCTACTATGCTTGTCTGGGACTTCATTGAAATGATAGAGCATGTCAGTATCACACCTTAACAGCAACAATTCATCAGCATTGGCTAAACCTCTAAGTGCCATTCGCTTCATGATAAATGGGGAAAAGAAATCGGTGTAGGCTTTAATTTCCTTCTCCAGTGCCGCGCAATTAGGGTAATATCAGTATGATGAATGTTATCACATTTTTCTATTTATCTGCAGAACGCCAGTGTTCCTTGTAGGGTCAGATACAGCAGGATGTGCAGTTACAATTTGCTTTGCTTTAGTAATTATCTTTCTAAAAATACACATTAGTAAGAGGTAGGACAGTGATCACAAAAAGCCTGGGCCAGGGCATGGTGTGTGAATGTGCTTGATTCCTGCCAGCTTGTGTTAGTGGAAGTAAGCAGGGACAGGTCTGATATGTTCGTGTCCTCGGCCAGATATTCACTGATACAACTGATCTCTGCATTAGACTATTTCATAATTGTAATAATTGTATGATATGTTTAGTTTAGTTATTTTAGTTCATCTTCACTCAACCTTTGATCTGTAACATGTCATGTACAAAACACATAATCTGCCATTGGCAACCATTCAAGGAAATTGGCAACCAATTCTTGGCAATCCCTCTTAATAGGCAAACAGCCAAGCATGCAACCCAAAATAAATGTTTGTTTTTTTTAATTAAAAGGAAATTTGTGAAGTCTACAAACATTACTGTAATAAAGCTTTTATTTTTGTTTGTCACATTTTTATTGTTAAGCTGAATTGATGGAAAATATAAAATGGCAACCATATGTTCAGTTTCTGATGCCTGATTTCCAACCTGGGAACCACTTTAAAAAGTCAGTTTTGAGACCTCGAGGTTCCATACATGCCAATGTCAGAGTCTTATCCGGGTTCACATCTGGGATATGATATGAAACATTCAACACCTTATTCTGAACATCTGTAGTGTCATTTATGTACTGAGCTGCAGGTTTCATCAGTGTTTATCATGTATTTTATTTTATTGTCTGACTACATGACTCAATTTGTGCACACACCTGCTACACACTGGGCTGTTCTAAGTCTTCATATTATATTATGTTTGCATGGAACGTAAATACATTCGCATGCAGTTTTGATGAATAACATGACTTGAGCTTGCAGACTCTTCTCAGCATCAGGTATTCAGTGCAGTGTGAACAGTGGGTGTATGTAACAATGTATTGTACACATTGGCCATTGGTTTGACAGACTTTTAAAGGTAGATTAGAAATCTGAGAATGGTTTCAAAATCTGTCTGGTTCTCTCTGTCACAGCTCAGGGTGTTTCAGCAACAAGGAGGGGCTACAACTTCAAATATCTTTTTACATTAAATGTTGGAATGCGTCACATTGTGTGGATTCTGCTAGTTGTGATCACCTTGTGCCTACATTTGAGCAAATATCTCAGCATCTTTATGATAGAATGTACAGCGTGAAGGAATGAGAGACGTCCTGACGACAGCAGAGCTGATGAGATCAGTTCTCCTGCACAGGACCAGGATCAGCTGGCCATCTTACTGACTGTTTCTATTTCTATGTGTCTTCTATCATGGGTTTGTAACAATATGCTGCTGAGTGTTATTATAATATTTCTACAGACTCACGATGGGACTTATTATTGTAGCCAGCTAATTATTACAAATATTGTTATCAGTAAAATGTAAATTACTCATCACATAGTTGTGCTTTAATTCATGCCGATAATCAGAAGTATAAATCAGCTGGTTTAGTGATCTTTCTTATCAGAGCTCTTGATATGTTTGATGACAGTAACATGGAGCTGCTGACTCAATACACAGTAAACTGCTTAACAGTCAATCAAGCTTTGCACCAAGGATGCTGTTTTAATCTGGTATCTGTGGTAAATATGGTGATAACTGATGAATCTAGCAGTGGAGCAATTTCACTAAAAGGAGAATTGACACCGTGACTCATGCACATTTGGGTTCATTGTGAATTCACGGTCACTGCTTTAGTCGTAGCCGGATCTCAGCTTTTCTAAAAGCCTGTTGTGCGTTTGACACAATCTCACATTTAACACCAGTTTCGTCACGTTTAGTCACAAAGGTTGGTTCTATGTATGCTCATATCATGATGAAATTAAGACTAGGAATAGTTGGTCACCATACATTAGAAGATTAAATACTTCTTGCTAAGAATACCTTTCTTTGTCCACTAGCACTTACTCATTTTCGGCTGTTTATTTTAGAGTTGGTGCTCCAGAAGTCAGTGATGGAGTATAAGAACTGAGACGTCTGTGTAGGGAGGAGGTCTGGATGGATGAATGGGGCAAACAAACACCGGACTTTCACCTAAGAGACGACTGTCAGGTTCCTTGTGAAATCAAAATTCAACACTTGACTTATTTACGTTGACTACTTAATTTACCTATGTAACGTATCTTACTTAAAAAACGTACTTACTTTAACCCAAACCATGATCCTCTCCTAAAACAAGTAGTTTTGTTTGAATTCACAACATTAATCACAGGATTAAAACTACAACTGCTCATCCACAGGTGACTGTTTATGTTGACTACATAATCTTTTCCTGAACATAACCAAGTGGTTTTGTTGCCTCATCAGAAAAAAATATATTTTTGTCATAACGTGCGTTTGTATGTGACGGGACGTTAAATAACAGGGAAAAAGTGTAAACATCTTTTGACATGCCATTTGAAAACAGTACAATCAGTTCTCAGTACAGGATAATGAATTATATAATTGTTCATCTTTGTTCGCCAAAACCCAAAAGTATAATAACAATGATGTGTTATTACTTTGGAGGAGTCTTAAAACTATAAGAATTCACTGAGGCTGCGTCAGTCGAAACAAAGATATTGTGTCCAGATATGACAGTGGTTGTTCAGATATGGTCATTCTGATGCTGTGTAGGTTATCAGGAAACAAAGCATCACTGAACAGGGAGCTGTGTGATCTGCTTGACCTCTGTGATATCCCGAAAGACAGAGGTCAAATGTGAAGCTCGGCAGGGCATCACACTCCTACTCCATCAGCTCTGTCACTGTTTATGCAGTCCACATAACCAAGCCTAGGATATGCTTCATAGTCCTCAGCATGGTCAATGATAACAGGCTTCACAAAAATGGTCCCTTTTAAAAAATCCCTGTTTTATTCCAACAGGGCTGTTACTGTGGGTTTAGATTGATCGTACCATACACACACTTTTTAATGTTGCTATTTGAAAGTGCTATTTTAAAATCCCCTAAACATGAATCTGTGTTAGAGGCATGTTGTTCTGGAAACGTGTTTACACTCATTTCCTTGCAGTGATGTTGGATGTTGGATGCAGGATGTTGATCCATGAGCACCTATTACGATAAATTAAATGACAACATGCTTGAGTGGCTGGTCGCTGAAGCCTGAGCTTGATTGACTCTGACCCCGAGCTTTTTTACATGGGAACTCGTCAGTATGTCCGGGTATTGATAAGAGACAGAAAATCCGTCCTCTGCATGGCTCCCTGTATTCGCTGAGCCCTACGAGCTGTCAGTAGATAGCGGCATTTCTAATGACAACTGCTTATCTGAGCAAGCTCCAATGCATTTGCCATGGGTGGAATTGGTGATACACCAACGACATTACTGTTGAAAGTTCAGCACCCTGTTACTCAGTCTTAAGGCTCCGTTCAGTCCAGACGTGTTTGCCCTTTTAGTTGGTCCCAACGAAGGTTTGTGTGAAGCCCACAGTGTCTCCTGTTAATAAGCATTACTAGTACAAGTATCCGCCACTGATAGCAAAATATGCTGTTTGAAGATCAAACATATTGAAAGAGTTGTGACAAGGGAGGGGGAGAAAAGCTTTGCAATGCATTTTAATTTCTAACAGGAAAATATTTTTTATTTTATCTCACTGTCCTAAGTGACTCCACTGTTTCTCATTAAATTGAAATGTTCCACTGGACCGTTGATATCAATGGCATATCTATGTAAATGGCATTAGCTTGCATCTTAAGATACCTCTGCAAAACACTGGGGGGGGGGGGGGGATAATTACTACTGGGTGTAGTGCATCCAATTAATGTCAATGAGTGCTAATTTGAAAACTATCCCTGACAGCCTGCTCACTGTACTTACTCATCTGAAACATGAAGAACTAATTACAGGTGATTCAGATTGTAATTAAAATCACAAACATGTATTCCTTCCAATTGATGTGCATCAGCTCCCAATTAATGGTGAACATTAATTAATAATATGGCAATGCTAAACAAATATCACATGTTTTGTTTCTTATCTTTTGTTGAGCAGGCGTTCCTCTTGTCCTGGAGCTGTTTTGAGCAGATTGAAATTGTGTACTAATTGAATGCATGGCACGTTATGGCCTGGATATGTCAAAGCTGGAAATTAAGGGATGAGAAAGCCAAAAGAAAAATAGTAATACAAAAGATCAGAAAGGCACAGAAAGTACTTCATAAAGGGTGTTGTTCAGAGAATGATGCTCAAAGGGCTTAACTTAGACTTTTGCTTGCTAATTCACCACAAGTTGACTATGAAACTAAAAAGAGCGACATCTACAATATTTCTTCAAATCTATCAACGTTGAATGACAAAAAAATCTGCCGAAAAGTCAAAGCTGACCACAGTAGAAGATTCAGGGAAGTACCTCTTGGTGACAGTGAGGGATTGTGGCTCTACAACTTCTTCCTGCTGTGACATTAGTCATCATTGCCGGCTCAGTCGTTTCAGGGTTAGGCCGGATATTCATCATCAGTTGACTTGAGAGACTCGTTGAATGAGGGAGGCTTTGGATATTTATGGACGAAGGAAGGAAATATCCCAGCTGCCAGTGTGTGTGGAAGCACCAGCGTTGAGTTAGATCCTGGTGACCTTACTTTTTATGACTGGTGGCTTCTTGCACTCATGTCAACAGACATACTGTCAAGGACTCTGTGTCTCTCGGCTGACAGCGAAATATATGTTTCAGAAATTATATCTGAACTTGTGATAAATCAAAAGACTAAAGCAGGAGGCTTTATGATGATCATGACTCTAAATGTGGTGCTGCAGTGAGAGATTCAGCTGTAGTGGCTTGACAATATGTCAAATGAATCTCACAGATAGGGTATGAAAATATATTTATGTTGGAGTTTTAAACAAATCAATATCAAAGCTGCTAAATTGAATCTGATTCCTGTCGGATCGGATCAAATCCCAATAACTGATACTCGCAGATTATATTGAGATCTGTAATCATTTATTGCTTATTGGCTGAAAAGCCAAAGAGTAGAGTTTTAAGTGACAGGCTAATGTTTACAACCAGGAACTATATGAAAATGATACGCATAATATGTTGATATGAGATGCAACTAACTTAACTTTTCAACTTGTTGAAGGACCATAAACTGTATTTAAAAAGTGGACAAAGTCATCATATCGTCAGCCATTGGTTGTTTCGATGCCTTGGGTTCAGCATTTTGCCCTTTGCCATTGTGTATTTTCCGCATTGGCTTCACTTTTCAAAACTGCAGGTTTCCGCCTGTGAAGGACTGGGGAATAAAATGTTCCCCATCCCTGTTGGTACTGGTACTGGACTCTACCTCCTGAGGCACAGGTGAGAAGTGAAACACTTTCACTCACAAACTGTGAGCCAGAGAGAGCAGTGGACAACGAGACCATAGTTTTTTATTTTGACCTTTTGGAAAGCATTCTGCAGACATTTGTGCTGAAAATACAAAGCCTGTTCCATGAAATGTACGACTTTGCATTACATAAAAGGTTTGATTAGCTGTAGAAGTTGGCATTTAGTTCTTCCTCCCAACTCAGCAGATACAGCGGCCTGGTCAGTGGCCCTGATGATCCAGGTACCCATCTAGCTTCAGTTTTGGACATGTCAAGGACTGCGTGTCAAAATACATTCATTACACACAGTGTATTTTCAAAATAAACCTTTGTCTTCACAGGAAGTTAGGGTAAGGCAACAACTTGCCACTTGATAGGTTAGGTTGGGAGTGAGGTATTCCTGACAACTACCATGAGAGGCACTCATGGTAGAGGCACTCATGGCACACAGGGAGAATTGTCCTAAAAAGGTCTTTGAGCTTCTTTAAAAAAACATTTCTGGTTAAAATCCCAATATACAAGTTACAGAAAACCTAGGAAAGGAAAATGAAAAAGGTAAAAACAAACTTAAGAGGATTAAAATAAGTAACGGGTAAAAGATCAAATTAATAAAGGGAGTTTAAAAAGAGTATTGGTGCAGACGCAGGCGGGCAGCCGGAGTTAAAACAGCTCTCAAGATCTCCATGGTTTTCGGTGGAGGTTTATATAAAAATCAGGTGTGTTTAAAAGACTGTCCAAGATAAACTAAAAGGAATTGAAATAAGAGGTTTTTGTGGGAGATTTTGTGATAAATGAATGAGATAGGAGTGGGAGATAAAACAGTATAAAAGCATATTAATACACTGGTGTTTTTCTTAAATATATAAAAAAAACAAAAGAATAGTAAAAAGTATATACAAAAGGGTTAGGGTTAGTGAAAGATCATGGTTGACCGACTAACGACTTACATGACGATCATGTGCTGAAGGAGCCATGTGATGAGCGAATGACAAACGAGTCATGTGTCCAACGACTGGCGTGACAAAATAAGCCAACGTTAACTTTTAGTTTCACACAGGACATGAACAGCGGCCTCCTGGGTGAAAGTCCTCTGCTTGTTTGAAAGACAGCAACAATGACGATGATCAGTAATATATTTTTTACGCCAGAATTAGTGTGAAAAGCTACTATGAAAAAGGCAGACCCCTTCCCATTGTTAAAGACTATACCTTTCCTTTTTTTTCTGATGGGTCATTTTCCAACGTCACAAATCCACCAGAGAACAGGTTTATTAAACAGTGAAAACATTCCGGTTCTCTTTTTTATCTTTTTTTATCTGTCTCTCTTCTGTTGTTTGAGCGCTGCTTGGACTTAGATGGACACAAGTTGTGGCTGAGATGACAAAGAAAGCGCCCGAAACAGGGGAGGAAGTTATCGCGTCCACCCGGGAGTCATGTTTCCATAGATCAGTGCTTGTGCCTACAGTCATTCGTCCGGGGATTGAATGCCAACTGCAACCTTCCCCTCTGAAGATAAAAGCCATATATTAGTGGGTGAAAAAGAAAACTTGCCACTTTGCAAAGTCACTTTTGTTGTGATCATAAGTCATCATTTGATTTGGATGTCACATACAAAGACCTGTGATCTTTGGCAGCGTCGTCTTGGTGGATCGAGACAATTTATTTTGACTTTTAAGTGAATTTCACAGGCTGTCGTCTCTGGTGTTTCTCTCAAAGTTCACCTCGCAGATGAAATGAAGTGCAGGTGACTACTGCAACCTCAGCCTACCTTGCTTTGCCAAAATATTCGAATGAAAAGTTTCTTCATCTTTCACATAGCATATGCGGGGATCCACCAGGTAATTAAAGTATCACACATTTCTGTTGAGATGTTAATTTTTTTAGGGCCTAGTTAAAATAGTGAGCCTCCTTCCAGATGAAGACCTTTTAGACTTATAATTAAAGGTGTGATACTGTAAGACACATCTTAGCTCTTCCCTTACGCTTAAATTATCTTTCTTTTATTATGTGTTTCTCAGTGTTTAAGATACAGCCGATATATTTTGAGAGCACGCAGACATTTCTTAATCATATGAAGTCAGTGATACAACCTCAAATCACTGCACACTGAGTTAAAGCAAGCAGCACTGATAGCCAACTGTGTGGTCATCCATCAAGTTGTATTTCGAAAGCCATCTAACCCTTTCAAAGAGGCCTGGATGAGTCCACACAGCCTCTGCAATCCGTTTATCCAAACTGCCTCAATATTTTACTGACGTTCCTGTAACACAGTGTTACGTACGGTCATTGCTCAGAGGACAGAATGATGAAGCTCCACAGATTCTTTGGGTTGACACACAACTCATCCTGGAACACATAAGCTACCAAAGGAAACCTCATTCGATTGACACTCCACGAGGCATATCTTTTGATAAACACAATGAGGAATTCGATAATTCTCTACTCTTTACCATAACATGCAAGTCTAATATTTATTGGAAGCTACGATACGTTACAATATTGTATCCCTAGTTCTATAAGCACAGTTGGAGCCGTCTACTGGACTTCATGGGTAATACTCTCTTCCAATCATGAGCATGCATTCACCCACTGAAAATTAGTATGAGCGTAGCCGGCCAATCAGGATGTGTCTACTCGAATACATACGTATCCCACAGTATTAAAGGCAGCATACACTGCTGTCTGCCATCCTGTGTGTAGTAGCGACAGGGCACCCCTGGTAGATGGTTTGGACTGTGCTCATAGAACTAGGGTTATAATATGGAAGCATACATTATAACAGACACAGGCTCCTTCTTCTATTGGACTCTTTGGGTACAGTGGGTTGAGCCCCAGGAATGCACACCCTGCCACGACATAACATCGACCCAATCACACTGATCCTGACTGGCAAAAGGTTAGTCGCCGCAGCCCACGTACTTCTTTATGACTTGAGCCACTGCTGCGACGTAGTAGCGGGCCCCAGCCACCAGGTGTATCAGGCTAGAAGGCAAATCACTGTTCACTGAAGACAAATTACAGAAAGCGGCTTGCACTGCCTGCTTTATATACTGTGGGGTCCACACACATTTGGGTAGGCACGTCCTGATTGACCAGGTACACTTGTGCAAATTTCCAATGGGAAAATGCATGCTCGTGATTGGTGGAGAGAATGAGTCCAGTAGGGGGTGGGGCCTGTGTGAGTTGGAACATTTGAATTTGCTAATATTTACAATAAATTCCCATTTGGAAAATGCATTTTTGGCCACGCCAGCAGTGTGACTCCAGTGGAGGCAATGTCGATTGGTCGATCCACCTGTTTAGTACACAGTGATATATCTTGATAACTATTGGATGGATTGCTATGAAATGTGGGACAGCTGCGTTGTCCCAAGAGGATTGATCTTAAAGACTTTTTAATCCAGAGTCACTTATCAAATAACATCTATCTACAGCCACTGGGTGACAATGTGCACACACTGTGGTACAGCTTTTCATAATTAATTAATACTAATCATAATAATAATAGCGTCCACGGTTCACAGCCTGTATTCCTTGTCTCAGTAACGACAATACCAGCAGCCACATCACATTCTGACCAGTACTTATCTCTGCAGGCTTGTTTGCAGGTTAAAGTTCACCTGTAATCAGTTTGTCTAAATGATTTTGTTAAAGACAAAACTGTGATTCATTCATTTATTGTTTAAATGAATTGCATTTAATCTTCTAATAAAACATCATACTTCTGAGCTGTTGGGAAGCCTTACATTCATTAAATGAGGGTTTGATCTTAATAGTCATTGTCATGGTTCATCTGTGCATTTAATGTATGTAGATATGAATTGCCAAACTTCACCACACATTTGCATATTTCCGTACGGACCCTTGCTTGTAACAGTGACGAGAGTGACAAAAGGGTCAAGTGCATTTTACTGTGAAGTGGTAATTTACAAGAATCAACCATAGTCGTGGGATTATTTATTTAATTTAAGAATCTGCCATTCATAACCTATGTGTGTATATGAACTCAAATATGTATCTGTTTCTATGTTTATTAAGAATGCCTGCTTTTCAGTCATTCAACCCTGCAAACAAGTAGAATAACTGTGTGTTCTTGGCTAATTGGAGGAGGTAACATTGTTCAGGGCCACACAGTTATACAATGGACACAATAGCAGGTTTGGAGAAAAGCCTATTATTCTGGGCTCCTATTATTATTAATATTATCATAGGTTTTCCCCTCTGCTCTCTTTTAAACACCAAATTCCAGCTGTCGTCATGTCGCTCCCCGGGGCTTTGTGAGGAAGGGACCAGTAGCAGCAGATTGGTTTATATTTGTCTTATCTTTGACTTTTGATAAGGATAATGAATCCAAACATCTGAGCCTTTTCACTCATCTTTCATACAGACATACTGAAAGTGTATTCTTCGCTCTGTAACAGTGTTCGGTGCACAACACATTCAGACGTGAGCAATTTTAACAGTATCACAGTATCAAATGCACGGCTTAATGCGCAGATTCACAGGAAAGGTTAAATGTAGCTAAACCAACTGGGGAGGAACTATTTCATGACTGATTCATTTTTTTCTAATAGTTGAACCTTCTTACAGAATTCATTTTGACAGAGAAGCTCCAAGTCTTTGACGACTTGAGGGAGATATCTTAATCTCAGGAAGGACCTTCTTTGCCCCGTGAGAAAGTGGAACAGGGAGATAATGAATATTGAATGAGCATATCTACTTCATGCAATCATCCCTATTGACCAAATCCCATAGGCACACAAGTCATCTGTGTGGTTATGCCAGTTAATTAAGATCAAGTGTTTGGAATTAATCGAGTCATGCCATTGCAAATGTCTTCCGTCATTGGACCTGCACTGTCTTCTGTGAGTACTTTTATTGCTGCGAGACGAGGGCTAAAGATGATGACATAATATTTGAGATAATCAAGATAAAAATGAGGCATTCTTACATGAGAACGAATGCACCTGACGGAAATGCTTTGGTCCTCCTCAATGCAAAACAAAACGACACGGAGACCAAGTGGAAATAGTAAAGACTCTCATGTACTTGTGCGTTGCTGTTTGTGTGGGTGGAATATCGTTTCATCTGGGGAAATACTGTACCCTCTCATGCTTCATAGACTTCCGGGGATAAGAAAAATGAGTAACATTACCCCTCATTTTTCTTCTCAATGCCAAAATTTTTCTTTTCCATTGCCAGTTGTAATTGTGCCCTCCATTGTGGCTACAGTGAGCCATTTGCTGGTGTTGTTGTGACATATAGAAGCAATCACCTTAACTCAGTAGCAAGTTCATTAAATATGGAAATAAGTAAATAGCGGGAATCTGATCTCCTACTTGGAGGAAGACTCAATTTCTACATAATGACTTCATCTGTTTAATTGTTGTAAGTGGTAATTCATCATTTGCCAGCTTTTTAAAACACAATTATCAATGTAGGAAACAGATTGCAACTCTGCACGGTCCTCTTCCACTGAATGTTAGCAGGATACATAGTTTGAGTGTAAGCGAGACAGAGAGAGATCACAAGCGATGAGTCATGTCAGCGCGTCTGCTGCCTTTCATGATGTCACAGCTGCATGTGTGTCACTCCCCAACATCACTTAATTAAGGGTCAACAAACAATTAGCAATATTGTGCTGTCATTCTTTTCTGCAAACAATTGAGATAGAACCAGAAAAAACAGAATTACTAAAGTTTGGTGATCAGTGATCAGTTTAAAGTATTTCCATTGATTTTATCATACAGTATCGGGATTAGTGACCGTGCATGTCCAAAAGATGATCACTGCCAATCTATTTGTCATTTTGATTGGACATATACAGTTGTGTTTCCACCATTTTAAAATACATTACATTGACTTACATTCATATTCTGGAGAGGTACCCTTACCATAACTGTCACTTGGCGAATCAACCATTACTTGAACCTCAACCTAAAACGCAGAGATCATTTTTTTCAAGTCCAAGTCAAGTCTCAAGTCTTTGACTTGGTAAATGGACTTGCATTGAAATGAAAGCGCTTTACACTGCATGTCAACATTCACACACACACACACCAATGGCACAATTTAGGAGCAATTTAGGGTTCGACATGAGAACTGGAGGAGCCGGGATCATCCCGTATATGTAAAAATCAAGTCTCAAGTCGAAGTCTACATCTCAGCCAAAACCTGACCTTAACATAGCCTTAAACCACATCTTCACCATAAAATGTAATGATTTATGTTATGGACATGGATTTTGTCCCCAAGAGAAAGGCAAGTCCCCACCATGTAATGTATACACAGATTTATGTCCCCACAACATGAGTAACACTTACACACACACACCATCTGTTGCAAAGTTGATCCAACGTCCAGTGTGAACTTGGTGTGCAAATATACGTTGACTGCATGTGCTGTAAAAGAACAATAACACACCTATAACGGCATTATGAACAGTCAACCAGTGGTGTATAGTAACGAAGTAGAAATACTTCGTTACTGTACTTAAGTAGTTTTTTTGGGTATCTGTACTTTACTTTACTACTTATATTTCTGCTGACTTTTACTTTTACTTCACTACATTTTGCAAAGAAAACTGATACTTTGACTCCGATACATTTCCCCTGAAACCTTCGTTACTCGCTACGAAATCAAATCTATCTTTAGAAAAAAATGAATCATGAGAGCAGCGTCGGGGACTGTGGTGGAACAGAGACTGAAAGCAGGTTTGGTGAATCAGTGGTCCTAGCAGCAAGTTAAATCATTGGTTAATCACGTTCATGCACAATTGCAAACAAGTGCTCTCAAAGCCGCGGTGTTTTGATTCCCAGTGATGCCCAGGATGCTACATGCTATAAGCTAGCGGGCGACTACATGAGTATAATTCCACTCTACGATGACTGATTTCATGATGGAAGCAGAAATGGAAGCACCTGCTACTCCCGCAACAAACGACGGTGGTGACGATGACCAACACCAGTGGATCGCTAGCGAGTTAGTGAGCTGAGGAAGTGTTGACAGTTGTGCAGCACTAGTGTCTAATGTTAGCTAAAGCTAGCTACCACACCATAGGATTGACGGGAGCCGAGAGAGCGCAGCGTTAGCATTAGCGTTAGCATTAGGGAAATCCTTCGCAGCTGTGCGCAAGCTGTCTGTGACGCTGAACACACCTCTACCTGCCTCAGCGGCCTGTGAAAGGCTATTTAGCATCGCAGGACTAGTCTTCAGCCCAAGAAGAGCGAGACTGAATTCTCGCAATTTTGAAAACCAACTTCTTTTGAAGATGAACAGGACATTTCTCAGTTTCAAGTAATGACTGGGTTGTTCCTTTCGCTGCTGCTTTAGTATTGATCATGTTTTGATATTTGAGTCATGTTGTGGATGATCATATGGAGTTATGATGGTAGCAGTCACCCAATTGCAGATTCAGCTTGAGCAAAACCTGTGTGTTCAAATCAGGCCCATAGGAGTTTACAAGGCAGGCGTCCTTTCTCTAAACACTGACCTGATGCATCAAGTGGATATGTTTTGCTGAACATAATATGATGCATTTGCCCTCTACATCCTCTAGTCGGAATGAGCATACTTATAAACACACTGTTACAACTCCTTCAGTGTCATATTGCTTTTCAGAGAATGATGATGATAAGTTCATAGTAGATGCAAAAGTATACTTATGTACAATATATTATGTTGAACATTGTTGCTCCTGAATGGATCACAGCCAACCCAATTATGTTCAACACAGCTCCATGTCCTTGGTCATGGTGCCACAGCACTTAAAAGAATAAACTTCATAATTCTCAAAATTCTGACACTTTGCTTTTTTATTAACAGCATTTACTTGTACTTTTACTTTCAATGAACAGGTTATGATGTTCATTTAATGTTCAGGTTATGATGTACATTTAATATCAGAAAATTACTTTTGATACTTAAGTACTTTTGTACTTAAGTACAATAAATATCAGATACTTAAGACTTTCACTCAAGTAGTATTCTAAGAGGTGACTTTTTACTTTTACTGGAGTAGTTTTCCAGTAATGTATCTTTACTTTTACTCAAGTATGGCTTTTGAGTACTTCATACACCACTGCAGTCAACAGCACATCTACATTAAAAGAAGGGCTGGGACGTGGTAACAAACTAATGAGAGGAACATCGTACACATGATTAAATATATGACTGTAATGTCCGTTTCTTTCATGGCAGAAAACTCAATGGGAAGATCTGTGTGATCCAGACACTAGATGCGGGTTCTTTTTTTCCCTATTGAATAAAATCCACACATGTGAAGCATTGATGTGTGCAAATAGCTTTTAGTTACTTTCCGCTTTCGAAAGTTTGATTCACCCACACAGCCTCTGAGACAGTCAGAAGCATTTTAGCACAATCTTCTTCCTTTTATTCCTCATCCTGTTCTCCGCCTGCGACTCAAGCTTGAACAATTGGTTGAGATATCGCACAATGGCAATTAAGACAGGATGGCCATAAACCAGCATTGAAGCAAAGAAATGGGCACGATTTTGATTCTGACGGAAATGCACACTAGCTTTAAATACATGAGCATCCACGTTTTATTTAATCATAATTAAGTTTAACTGAGCATTATTTTTAGCTAGCATTAGTATGTTTGTGCTTTGTTCCATTTTCCGACAGAAAAAAGTAGTTGTAGCAAACTAAGCTACCATCCTAAGTAGCTGAAGTAAGTTTGCACCATGCAAAAGCAAAACTCTGTGCTTGAGAAGTGACATTTCATAATACAGACACACTAAAGGACATGGTTAACACAGGGAACAAGATGGTTTGTGGGATTCCGATCATACATTGTGGACAAACATGAATTTAAATGAATCAAGTTACTTACTGTCTGATTTAGCTACTCATATAAACACATTACACAGAATGAGCTGTGCCTAAGTATCTTAAATACCATAAATTGCCAACAACTTCAACCAAATTGTTGATGCTCATTCCTACATTAAAGTTAACTGCTGTTTCCACAAATCCCCTTTTGTCCAGCAGATGTTACGATTAAACTTGGACTGTGTTTTAGAAAATAAGACAATAACAACACTGAGCTGACTTGTACTCAAATTGCATGAACTTCATATTTCTTTCTTTCTGCACATCTTTGAAACACATAATCTCCTAAACATTATCATGATTATTATTTTTATATCTGGCATTTATTTTTTTAATTACAGCATTTGCATGAGGTTGTGGAATGAGATTCAAAATATATCTCTGACCGGAATCCAACCAGTCTATACAATCACAGAATATTGTATTATTTTGTAGCAAAGCTCTCATATACACAAATGCTAGATCTGAAACAACATTCACACAAGCAGTGCTTTTAGAATAAAGTGTCCCAGGCTAATGTGCATTTCAAATAAGGGCCGTCATTAACATTTTGAATATGCAGAGGTCTACCGTGGTTTAGTTTCTTGTGGCTATGAACACGCAAAGAAAACACTTCTTTCTGCAAGATCACAGTTTGTTTATATGCCTCTAAATCCAGCACTGAAAACAGAACCCCCCCCCCCCCACCCCACCATTAGGGCAACTAAAGTGACACTGACAAATAATTCATCACTGATATCACTTTCTGATTGAGTCCCGACGATGTGGAAATTGGATGAAATTGTGCGTAACCTCTTTGAATATTCCCTCATCATGTAGATATTTTTTCCCAACTTTCCCAAAACCGCCATCCATATGTCAGTGTCAAATATGATCTGAGTGGTTGATTCGTTCTATCCAAAGGTATTAGTTCCATTTGACTAATATTGGAATGGAAATTGCTCATTCAGATGCATTCACATTGAAGTGAGCAGGATCCATCTCTGGTATAGGTATAGCCACTCCTCTGACTTCAGATTGGACACTGTTATTGTCACCGTCTACATTGTTTATAACCTTTGGGTTAAAGACAATTTAATGCTGATGAGACGGCAACCATGTCCTGGAGAACCAGTCTGTAAATCTGAGAATCTCAATGTGTACAGTTACCAAAGAGACAGAAACTGAAAAGTCTTAAAAACCCATCATATTGGGATTTCACTATTGTTTGTTAAGGGGAAAAGTATTGGTTGTTTGCCGAAGAAGCTGCCAAAGTGTTTTTGTTGTAAAAATAACTAAATACTGCCGGATCGTTTGGCTCTTCATTAGTCTTATCTCTTTGTCCTACACACTCCAAAAACGTATTAGGCTTTCCCCCCAAGGTATCTGTTCAAATACCAGCACAAAGCCATCATTATCCAAACCATTTAGAGTCCCAATCCCAGATTCAATTCTATCCAGACGGATGTGTGTTACATAAACTACAACTGCCTTCTTTTACCGACATTGAAATCAGGTTTCAATTTAATGGTGAACAAAAATAAAGGCCAAGAGAAACAAATTTCTTCTCTTTCAAACTCAAAGTGAATATGCTAGCATGGCTGTGGAAAGGCACACACACACACACACCTTATTGTCCTTGTTGATGCCTTTCATATTTTCAAGGCTCTCATAAAGGCTGGATGCCTTAATGCAGCAGGATTTAGCTTCGACTTTCAGGCAGCTCTTATGTCCATTGCTTGCAGTCAATAGAGCTGCTAAAAATGGAGGAAATGTTGACGGGCTGGAAAAAATATGTTTTATAAATGTAACGCATTTCGTATCAATGCCGCGTCTTTGTGCCCACAGTTTTAATTCCATCACATGCACAACAGAAAAGAGAGGTCAGTGAGCCTGTATCAGCATATCTGCTGAGCACGGTGCCTGCTAGGAGAATTACAACTATTGACAACAAAGGATGTCTGAACATTCAAATCAGTTAAAGGAACCGGCTTCTTAAATAATTCATGGCCTCACGCCATGCATACATTGACTGACTTTGCGACACATCCCGCAGCATTTAAAGAGAGAACCGGGGCAGGCTGGGATCGGGATCAGATGTGACAAAGACCAACCCTGTATTTTAAAGGCTGGCGACAGACATAAACAACCTTTTGTTCCACACGCTGAGACTGCAACTAACGCGTCTGATTAAAGCTGTCTGATAACTGCCGACTGATGTAGTTATCTGAGATCAAAGTTGGAATCATGTGCAGCTATCCATGCCAAAAGCACTTAAGCGCCTACACAGTATAAAGCAGACCTGGATCAAGTTGCATTTTGATAAAAAAAATAAATTAAAAAAATCTGTCAACAGAAGCACTCAGTCTGTTCTCAAAGAGAAAACGCTGTCAGTCCAGAACTTCAGTCAATTAAAGTTGAATAGCAAAGCAGTTATTTCTTCCTAATTGATTGGTGATCCTGTTTTTTCTAGTAACCATTTGACATGTGCATTTGTTTGGTGAGTGTAATTGTTCCTCTGGTCCCTACTTGACATTTAAATCAGGAGAGACACCAGATGAAGAAGATAATTGTTTATTAATAACAGATGATATGCGATGATAAAGTTTTGACAGAGTCTTTGGTGCTTGGATTCTACTGGGAGAGTTGTAATGGAGGGGTGTCTGCCCTGAGCAGCAGCAAGATAAATCCCCCGTGGAGTCCAGACACGGGTGGTGGTGGTGCCTAATGAGGCTGATAGAATGATGAGTTGATGAAGCTGATGAATCTGCTAAGATTGGGTGGAGATGAGGAGGTGAAGGGGTGCGTAACAGCAGCATGAACGTACTGAAGGTAGAGAGACAATCATATTTAAAGAGACAGCAGCAAGATGATAGGCTAACCATGTCATTGTTTCATTGTGCTATTGAATAGAAGAGACCAGCTGATCTAAACAGCTGATATCATGACTGACAGCCTCGAACAATGACAGCAAGGAAATGCGTAAACTTGTGTGAGGAGTGAAATAATCTACCGGCCGAAGCATGCAAGAGTACAGTCTTCCTGGCTGAACTTATGCTGGAGCTTCATTCAGATATCCTCTCTTACAGCAATTCCACAGTGCTTGATGGGGACAAAATCCACAGATGAAATTATTCTCCTGATGTTAATAATAATAATGCACGGTGTTTATTCATACAGTTGAAAATGTCCTAATTGGATTTAGATTATCAACTCAACATTCTAGTTCCTAACCCAAACATAACTCACATGAACTCAAGCTCATTTACCTGAATGCATCCAGCCAACGCAGCAGAACAGCAGACTGATTCCTGCTACTGCTGCAAACAAGCTCTTTCTCATTTCAAAACATTTCCCAAAACTTGGACTGACCTCAGAATGCCGGCCACTCATGAATAAGTGGCATAACATCAGTGTTCTTGTGCCAGTGGATTCTGAGCTTCTGCAGATGACTGAATCCATTGAGTGAGTGCTCTTTATTCAGTCTCCTCATGTTTTTGCATGGGTATTAGCTTGCTTTGGTCAGTGGCCGGTCTATTGTCTGCTAGCGCTGCCATCCTTGCATGATGTGAATGAAGATTAGCATGGATTGTTTGCATAAACCACGCAGGGCCTGTTTTTAATGCGCCGCAGTCGGAAATTATGTGAATGTCACTGCATATATCAGTGAAATAAATGAGAAACACAATCTGCCGGGAGGAGCTGGGCTGCATACGGCTGCGACCGATCAAAAAGATTTAGGTGAAATGGCTTTGTTCATTTGGGCCTGTTAAAATCAATATGTCCACCTCCTATTTTAGAGCATGGGTAGTTGACATAGTCCACATCGTTTGGCTTTCTTCTTTTGCTCTCCCCGTCGTCCTGATACATCAGGAGTGATTCGTGTGGGTTGTGCAACAAACAATGCCATTCTAATTTGTCATTTCTGCATGCTTGACACCCTCGCTCGTGGTGGAGCTTTCACAAGGTTACCTGTAAGGTACCTGACCCGCTGTTAGGCAGAACAATGAGAGTCTAAAACCTAATGCACATGACATGGATTGAAATGGATTGCGATGTCATTTTATCCATGCAGAACTGATTGCTGAAAATACTGCACATACCTGCGACTCTTCCTTCTCTCTCTTGATGGTGTTCTTACTGTCTTTATCCTCACAGTGAATTGATAGCAGATGCCACCAAGGTGTTAACAGGAAATCGCATGGCCAAATGTTGCAGCCTTAATCGACTGAGGGGAGGGGGTTCTGTGAACAAGGGCCTCAGCCCACCCCCCCCCCCGTACCCTTGACTCTAATTAAGACCACATATCTTAGATTTTGCTGCAGTCAGGGACGGATTTTAATTTAAAAACCATTACGACGAGCACAGTCAGGACTTGTGTTGCATCCCAGGTAGATATCATTTTAATTAAGTCTTATCTTAGCTCAATTTCTCTGGGACAAGACATCATCATAATTCCTCAATAACAACCTGAGAGTAAACTGGTTCGGTAAATGTGATGGCCTGATCATTAAGTTACAAGTATTGACCCATGTATCTCAGGCTTTTGCCGAACATAATGCCTAATCATGTTCATCCATTGCTTGGTCAGTTGCTCAAAGCTTTACACTATGATGCTCTACTTCTAGCTTCAGCTTTGGATATTACAGGAGTCAGGGTCAGTTTCCAATCGTCAAGAACATACTATCTTTTTAAAATAAACTCATGTCTTCACAGTTTGGTTTAGGCAACAAAACCATGTAGGTGTAAAAGAGCGTAGATTAAGTTAACTTTACTGACTGACGACTCAAAACGTGACGTACTACGGTTCAGACTCCCTTTTGTCCTCTCACCCTGTCCATCATACAAGCACATGAAATGAAATGAAGTTAGTCTAAAATGACACCTTCCAGGTCTACAAGGTGGTGCTGTAGCTTTTAATAAATCCATGCAGATGTTTCCAGGCAGAGATCAATGGGGCAAAACATTAAACATCAAAACTTTTTGGGAACTTGTTAGGGCTCAGGAAACAGCTGATGGACACAGTGATCTATAGAAAGCCCCCAGAAAGAGCACTGTGCTTTGAAATTTGACATAGTGGCCAAATGATGGAATTAAAACCTCTGGGCCCGTCGGGTGGTACCATTGATCCCAAAAAGACTTTCTCCCATAGATTATCAATGTGAAGGAGACGTCAGTAAGTCAGCAGATATATTTATTGTTAAGTCAATCAACTTGCCAATATGAGCCCTTATTTAAATGATTAGGTCCTAAAGTCTTAAAAGTTAGGACCAGAGTCCAAAGTTATTTTCTTCCTGTGTCCATGTGAATAAGAATGATGCTGGATCGAAGGCTGGGAGGAGGAGTTCAAGAAAATGCTAGTGAGCTTGCTCTATGGGCCTCGTGGTTGTGGAACATCGCCAGAAGATCTGTTATTTTATTCTTGGAAGTCAAACTTGTTATTGCTTCGAGTGACAGCAGAGTTGCACCCGCATGGCTTGGGGAGCTAGGGCTCTTTCACTGTGCATACAAGCTGGCTCCAGGTGTGCTGTGTTATAACTTGATCAAACACAGATACATTTATTAAATATTCAACATGTCAGCACAAAACACCATTGAAAAAGGTCTTAAAACAAAAATGTTGGCATATTCCAGACACAAACAAGCTTCCAGGTCATAAGCTTTGCCTGGTTGCCCATCGAACCTTGGCTGTATTCTTAGATCAGTGGTTCTCAAACTTTTTTCAGCCATGTACCCCCTAACCAGCGCAAAGCCTTTTTGGTTGGAAAAAAGATCATCAGTGTCTGATTTATTAAACTGTCAACACTGAAGATTGCATTGGTTAGGATAATGAAATTGAATAGCCTACTGAATATACAATTCAGTTTATGAAGTTACACTTATATTTTATTGAATATTTATAAAAAATATATTTTTTAAGGATTTTTGAATGGATGCTAATTTTAAATATCTCACGTACCCCCTGGAGTGCCTTCACGTGCCCCCATTTGAGAAACACTGTCCTCGATGATGTTAAGGACATCTGAAAATATTGTTGTTTCTAGGTCTGTGTCATTCAACGAGCACGAGGACAGAGGCCACGATCTAATTCAGCCTGGTGGGTCCTTGACCTGTTTCATGTCATGCTAACCAAATAAATACACACAGGACTCATATTTGAAGAGATTTCGTTGTTATTTGAAAGAATGATTGAATGAATGACCATGACATGACCGGTACTTATTGAATTATTCAGAACTGTTATCGAAAAACAAGCCAAACATTCCAGCAAGTTAACCCACCATCATCGAACAGCAAATACATTAAAATCAACCAAATAACAACATAAATCACACATAATGCTCCAGGAGATATGCCTCAACGGAAAAACAACACCTATAGTTCATAACCCAAGAGCCTGCAATCCATATAAAAGCGAGTCGCAGGACCGCATATCATATGTTACTTTTCTCCTCTGTTCCCATGCTTTCAAAAAGATATTCAGAAAATGCAAAAATATTATCAAAAGTTCCATTTCCAATATCTACCAAATCTAAATCAGCCACATCAACTTTTTAAATCATGATATAAAGGAGAATAAAAAATAACATTCACTCCTGCATCTTGCAGTTTTCACATCTCTCTGATTTGTATACTCATACTCTTTTTCAAATAAACAATAATCTGTAACGTTTTCTTTTACCATACTTTCTCTGTTTCGTCACTTACTGAGATTACAGTGGAACATCTATTATTAGAATATACTGCAGGATTCATTCTCTGAGTGGAATTGTTTCAAGTGAATTGGATCATCGTGAAATTGATTTCACAATGTTTTGTAACCTCCAGGCCTTCAGGCGCTCCTGCATGGTCACCTGTTCTGAGAGCCAAGTGATCCCAATTAGTAAGAGAGTGAATACTCTAACTGCTCACATGAAGTCTCTCCATGGCATCCAGGCTCACACTATGGTGAAATCATATCAAATGTGTTGCATTAAATAATATTTGTCATGTTGCTAAATAGGAGTGTCTACTATAAACCAACCTGGTGGCAATCAGGGGTCCCCTAGTGCTCCAGTGATATGCTGAACTCTCACACAGACTCATTACGCAATATAAGAGATTTCATGACACACATTTATGTCGATGTACCTGCCTAAACTAAACTTTTGTTTTTAAAGTAAGTAATTCGGAGCGACATGAAAAAAAACGTCATTTTGTGACTATTTCACGAACTGCAGTGAGACTATGTAGTAATGTTAGGTTTTATAAACAACACAACATTTACATTGCGCTCTATTTGCAACCCATGGAGGAAGGCCTTACCAGAAAAAAGCAGTTATTTAATGGCAATATAAGAGGAAACCCGTCCATACTATTTCACTGTGTTCTTATTTGGGAATACGTGGATGAATACTGCTGGACAAAATACACTTTTAAAAGACAACAAATGCACCCTCTATTTATTTTTCATGGTGTGACTTTCAGGGGGTCTCAAGTGTCTATCAAGCACTGGCCCGAAGGACCCGAGGCCACATACTCTAACCATGTGAGAACACTGCAGGCTGCAGACCATATGGTCCTCATGGTGGAAGCAGTGATGCTACCTGGAGAGAGAGAGAGAGAGAGAGAGAGAGAGAGAGAGAGAGAGAGAGAGAGAGAGAGAGAGAGAGAGAGAGAGAGAGAGAGAGAGAGAGAGAGAGAGAGAGAGTACTTCAGAAGCTGTAGCCTACTTAACGAAAGAAAATTATACTGAAGCGATGAAATTAGCCTTTTTCATTGAGTTTACATACTAGAGCCTCACACCATCTCACCCGGACGACAGAAAAAAAGAGAACACGAGCGAGAGAGAGAGCGAGAGAGCGAGAGAGAGAGAGAGAGAGAGAGAGAGCGAGCGAGCGAGCGAGCGAGAGAGAGAGAGAGAGAGAGAGAGAGCGAGCGAGCGAGAGAGAGAGAGAGAGAGAGAGAGAGAGAGCGAGCGAGCGAGAGAGAGAGAGAGAGAGAGAGAGAGAGCGAGCGAGCGAGAGAGAGAGAGAGAGAGAGAGAGAGAGCGAGCGAGCGAGAGAGAGAGAGAGAGAGAGAGAGAGAGAGAGAGAGAGAGAGAGAGAGAGAGCGAGAGAGAGAGAGAGAGAGAGAGAGAGAGAGAGAGCGAGCGAGAGAGAGAGAGAGAGAGAGAAACATACAAGACTTGGCTGATGCATCTCTCCGAGAGCATCCATTTCACGGCAGTTTGACGCGGAGGAGACGGTGCGTATTTCTCTCGCGGTGCTCTTCTCTCCTCCGAAGTCAGTTTCCTCGAGCGACACTTTTGTCTTCCTGCGTTCTTCGACACGGACAGTGTTTCGTAACAAGCCCTGTTTACTTGGAGCGCGACCAGGTCCTCTGCAGCTCCACAAGGCGACATCGCATCTCGTTTGAGGAGTGAAACCCGCGATCCGCAGCTCGAGACGCAAAAACGGAATATCCGACGGTTTTCAAGTTTTCCTGGAAGTTGCGCAGTGACCGCAGATGATGGGGATTTGTGGCTATTTGGCGGTGCCGGGGAAATGCTTCGTCCTCCTCGGACTTAAATTGTTATTCCTTGTACCTGCAGGAGTTCCAGCCAGGAGCGGGGATTCTGTATTAAAGGACAACATCACCGTGAGACAGGGGGACAGCGCCGTCTTAAAGTAAGTCTCCTAACTGTATTTCATCCCCACATCGCTAATACCATCTCCTCTCGTGCGCAATGGTGCTCGACTTCTGTTTTACAGCGAGCGTTGGTCCAAGCAGCTAATCAAGTGCAACGGACCGGGAGTTCCTAAAGGGCATCGGAGGAGCCCATGAAACAACGCGCACCTTTGTTTTGTTTTTGAAATGAATCGTAGCTGCTGATAGAAGTGCGGCCACTGCACGCGCGGCATGTGGGAGTTGCATAATGTGCAGAAGTCGGTGTTCAGCTTCTCTTGCTCATTGCCCTTGAATGTTATTGATCCGGTTGCTTCAGGTCTCGTTGGACGCACGGAGCTGAGCCACTCAGATCCAGCACTGGGAGACATGTGCACGTATTGATTTAAGTCTGTGATACAAATGCAATTATGACTTTTAATGTCAGTGCTGGTTTGTTGTCATCACACTTCATGAATTAGAGGGACTGGATAGAGTCTAGTTCTATCAGATTGTAGCATAAATGACAATTCACGATATTATTTCTATGAAAATCCTATGAATATATATATATATATATATATATATATATGATTATATATATATGAATATATATAATCACACATATATATATATATATATATATATATATATATATATATATATATATATATATATATATATATATATATATATATATATCTTTATCACATGTAATTGTGTTTTCTTGTCTTCTCTCTCCTCGCTGTGATTCCTGGTTATTTGTGCTTGTAAACTGTGCTGTAGGTTTGATGTAGTTCCTGGTATAAGAACAGACCAGGTGTGGTGCTGCAACGTCACAATCACCTCCATACATACTGTACGTACGGACACACAGTCTAACAGTGTATAAACATGCCCCATCAGGAACAGACATAAACCACCACATACTTCGACTGTAATACACTTGTTACATCCACCTGCTTGTTTTTGAGTGCTGGGGGGAGACTGTGGGTCAATGCCAGGGCTGACTTACCGGTAATCGTTATTATGCCTCTATAGTAACAAGAGGGAACTGTACTGATCAGAAGCAAGGGTAAATAGACTCAATGAAGAGCAAAATAGAATAGGCATCACATTCAGGAAATGTCAACAATGACTCAAGATGTGTGCACGGTGGTAAGGCCGAATCAACATCAAGCCATGGTTTTCAACATATGCTTAACAGTAGCACACATCTGTACGGTGCTACAGATGCTAATTGACTGCTAACTTAAGTATGATTTGCAAACCGTACGCTATAAAAGAAGACATTTGTACGGATAGGAATGTGACTCCTCGGTAATGTAGTTACACATTATCCTCAAGCTGTCAGCGCCGGTCAGTGCACTTCAGCTGCCTCCAAGCCAGCTGAGATATAAGGTATTTAGACAAGAATAATTGCACGGTTTAATGACTGCTGACACAGAGGGGCAGCTAAACAGCTTGCCGTTGCACCATGGTTAGATGAGGTGGAAGGCGATCGTGCAACATAGCTGCACCGGCTCAGCACGGGGGGGAGTCGGTGTCCTTGTCTTCCTTCCTCTGCTCTGTGCAGCCTCAGTGTGTTGATCATGTCTCGAGTCAGAATTGTGTCCTGGCCTCCACTCATTAGTGGAACTTGTTACGTAGTCGGTCGGATCCACTGAAAGCAGACATTTCAGTCTCCACACTCGGGAGAAATCCACCTCTTGCTCCTCTGTCACGCTGATGCTGCCTAACCTATGCACCGCACAATAGAGGAGCCTTCAAATAACTCGTGGAGCTGCCATGACCCTGAGGTGAATCTTAAAAAGGAGAGGTGTTAAGAGAGTGAACTCAAAGGCTGACAATACAGTTGTGCTGCTCCTCAGTGTATCCAATAGACTGCCCCGGAGGAAGATGAACCGCTGCCTGTCCGTAATCAAGGAACCCATGCCCGCTTTGAGCTTCTCCCAAAGCAGGAGGGGCTGGACGGTGTTGAAAGCAGCAGAGAAATGAAAGGACGCCATTCTCATTCTGTGGGTGGGAGTGAGGCCGTGGAGCTGCTATATGATAGCATTGTCTGCACATTTGACAGCTAACTGATACACGGCTGCAGCACCCCCGGGCCTGATGCTGTGAGGACCCACTGCCTCGCCTGTGAGGAGCCTCTCTAACCCTCCCGTCACCTGAAGAGGCAGGGATGCAAAGGCCTGGAAGGGCAGCTGGTTAGGTCGGCTGAGAGGTGGGTGGCTGTGGCCTCTGATTTGATTGAAGCAATAAGAAGAGCAGACACGCCGGAATTGGACGACACTGTAATGTCAGAAACAACTCAAATACCAAATATATTAAAATGATAGGAACTTGCATTTGCCACACAGAAATAGCGCGAATGAATGTTGTATTGCCATTGATGATGTTTGGACGTCAGTATGTCACATTGTGACATTACTCTGAGGGACCTGCATTCAAGAAAAAAAACAGATTTAAAGAGCAATAGACAGGGTTCTTGCCACCCTCGAACAGTTCTCTTTTCTCTCTCAGATCAGGAGTCCAATTAGCTTCAAGCTCATCATGGGTTAAAGGCCCAGGGAAACTACAACATGAGTGTGTTCCTGGCAATATGTTTTAATGAAAGATGTGTTGCATCGGAGTGATTTCCTGTTCGTTGGCAACGTTAGGTGCTATTTTATTCCTACAGGGCTGTATTATTAAGACAGTCAAGGGCAACACAAAGCAGAATCATTCTCACATAAAGAAAGCCACTGCCAACAGGAACCTGAGCTGATGTGAGCGGCAGAATAATTAGCATCATTCAACACAGCTTCAAAAGCAATATTACTTTTTTACATTTTTTTTACAGAAATGCGGTCGGCACTAGAAAAAATAAAATGCCTGGATTATAAATTAGGTGGACAAGAAGGTGATGCCCAATCTGGGACAACATGTTCAGCACACATACATGTCCCGTGAACTCGTCTTCAGAGTGGCATGTAATTCATAACCTGACCCTCCAGGAGTCTTGGTGAATCATTGATTTTAATTGTGTGATTGCACCCAAAGCAGTCACTGAGCAACGAATGCTATTTTAAGGTTGTGCACAGAATGTCAGACCAATGATTTGTTTGTCAGTTGGGAATACTTTCAGATGAACATTATTTCATTTCCTGCCAATGTCAAATGCCCAGTTTCTTCTCCACTGCTCCCTTTGTCATTGCTAACTCTGTGGTTGACCTGTGGAGGGCTACAGACGAACACCTCTGTGACACCTGAAGAGTTCTTCTCTGTCTCCTCTCACCGTTCAGTCAGAGAAACTGATTTATTTCTTCTGTCGTGGTAGATTGTGTCAGAGTTAAGTCCCTGTCTGCGTCTGCCTTTTTCGCACGGAGCATCCAGTGCAGCCTGTGAATTTAATTGTATCCCCCCCCCCCCTTTAATATTGTTGTCGAATGAAAGATTGTTTATTGAAACAAATGTTTACAAAATGTGAATATAGAAATATATAGTAGGATATGCAAACGTATAAAATGGCTTTGTTGAGACAGTCTTTTGATCTTTTCCTCCTGCACTGACATACACACCGTCTACACACGACAAGCAGCTATCTGTCTGAGAATAACTCAAAATAATTCATGTTAATGCGTCATCAATAATCTGGGATTACTATTCCTTATTTCATGGGTTATTTGGGATTTTTATGGTGATGGAATGCATACTTTTTTAGTTTTTCTTTTGTAAATACATATACAATACCGGTTTGGATGTTGATGACCACGGCAACGATCAAAGCTTCATAACATTCGAGTCAGTCTCAGCGATCAGACACAGAACCGAAGCCTTTTTATGGAGCAGGTGGTGAATCCATTTTTCTCTATAACCATCGTCCTTGCAGGATCCACCACTCAACCTTAATGACAGCAAGGCTGCCTGATAGCTACACCCCCCACCCTACTCCCAAAGAGGAGTCGTTCACAAGGCCATGCCACTGCTGTTCTGCTGCTGTTTGGGGAGAGGTCTGGAAACATGGACTGAAGGCCACTGCTTCCACTCAGTGTCACTGGCTGCACTGCTCTGCCACTGACAGGCCCTTTATAATTCGCCTCCCTGTGGCCCCTCTCCCATGTGGACAGATTAGCACCAGAGGTGGTTGAGGTAATGTGCGGCTGACCCTCACTTAGCCTTGTAAGCCAGAGTGCGGAGAGCCAGCTGATGACGGGCCTGTCCGAGTAAAGGTGCAGTCACAGTAGAATCGACACCCACATTCGTTTAGGGTGGGTGTGAGTTGAAATGCTTCCTGTGCCAAGAGAACTTGTTCTGCTAGTGGGAAAATGGAGGTGAGAATGTGAGTAGCACTTCTTTTCTCATGACGTGATCATGCAGCTCTGTGTTGAGTGACTTCAGCAAGCGGGTATGTCTGAGGGTGGGCTGATGCAGCAAATTCGGGGTGAGAACCTTCTATTCTCAGCTTTACACTGTAGTGGAGGGTGCACATGTTAGGGGGTGCCTATAAACAAGGCATTTATTGGCTATGTATATGACTACAAGCAAATGTGGCTCAAATCCAATGTTTTTTTTCCTCATGTGACAGAGTTCTGATTTAATGTAGACACAGAGTTCTGATTTTTTTTCCAGATCTGGGCCACTTTCATATGTGGTGCTATATCTGATACAATTCTGATCACTGGCTGTCGGTCTGCTGTTCATAATGGTATTTGTGTGTTTTTCCATGTTTTATATTTCACTGCAATGGCACGAATCCCCATAGAGTGACGGAGCAGTCCTTTGAAACCATAGAAGACGATCCAGAGTAGTTATAAGACTAATTAATAGTAATAAAGTGAACGCTTTTTTGTCAGGTAACATAATTCTTCTTCTGCTTAGTTCTGCGTTTATTGTGTAGAACTCCAATTTAATAATTCAGCAGTAACAAAAATGTTTTTGACTTTACATGGAGCTAAAATCAATACTGAACTCTGTTAAATCATGTTTGCGAATGAGTTTGTGTCTGTTTATGAGTCATAAGAAATCATAACTTATATTTTAGAAGGAGTAGATAAGCTCGGTTCCGTATAAAATTTAGCAATATGTTGACATAGATAATTAGTAGGGGTGTAACGATACGCGTATTCGTATTGAACCGTTCGGTACGAGGCTCACGGTTCGGTACGCATGACCGAATACGTTTGAATAAAAAAAAAGAAAAAACCAGGTAGTCCCATTGAGATTAAAAATCTCTTTTGCAAGATGTGAGTAACAATACAAGATGTTACTTACATCTGTAAGTAACAATACCACATAACATTAAGGAGCAGTTTTTGTTTTTTATGCTTATGTGTTGCTAAGACACGCCAGAAGATGGGTCACTCAGGTATAGTTCATTGTTCATTCATCATTGTTCAAAGTCAAAGAATAACTTCATGATGTTAGTTGTAATGAATGAATCTATTTTAAAATCAAGTACATTTCTCTGGCATTTAGTTTTTCTACTGTACCGAAACGTACCGAACCGTGGCTCCACTGTATCGTACCCAACCCAACCGTGAATTTTGTGAACCATTACACCCCTAATAATTAGGTATCGCTTTTGTTGACATGTTTATGCTTGTTGAACAGGTTTATTGAGAAAGTATTGGCATTTTATTCGCAAATGTTTTATTGCACGTACATTAACAAGTGTCGTGTAGTTGTCGTGTTTGTAGTTCGTGGATCTCAGTCCTAACACAGAGAGCAGAGGACATGCTTCCGTCTGACAAAAAATTGACTCCACCAAATCGTTAAAAAGTACAGATAAAAGAACCAAAAACGTCAGAGCTTATCAATATATAATCAATATATATCCAAATTATCTTTCATAACTTAGCACCCATCCAAAGTAAAAAATATTGTGATATTTTAATTTCTCCGTATCGACCAGGTAGCTGAAACCCTTTGCTTCTCATACAGACACTGAGGGGTGCCTCGGTGAGTCGGTATCAGACGCCGATGGGCCAAGCTGGCACGTTGGGATTGAGACCAGGCTGCACACTGAATAAGATGCTTATTACAAAATGTCTTACATTGATGCAGACATTGAAGAAATTCACTTTCAATAACAAACACTGTTCTCATGACATAAGTGGAATATAAGGATTTTTTTTCTGCTTTCCATCTATTGCTATATATATATATATATATATATATATATATATATATATATATATACACACAAATATATATATACACATATATATATACACACATAGGCGAGTGAAACCTGAAAAGCATATGTCACTTTGATGAAGTTAAGAATATCTATAAGAATATATATATTTTATGTCAGTGAAATGTTTTCCAGATATTGACAACCAAACTGTAGTGTAACATTGTTAGTTGATGTTGATTTACTGTCAAAAGATAGTTTTTTATGTTTTTTTGCCATGAACCACATGCGGAAAAATAGGCAAGACTTTGAATAGAAGACTTAGCAGAGAGACAGCTGACACGCAGCCGAGTCTGTGTGGCTGCTCTTACCTGCACCACAATAAAAGTCAAGATATTCCTCCACGCACAAGCCGGGCTCACGAATGTGTGGCCCGGGCATAAATGCAGGGCGATACACTATACTCTTATGTACTTGCTTTTAGTTTTTTCTCAGATCAGCGCTACCACACAACACTTGGTTGAGAAGATGATGGTTTTAGAGTAGATGAGCCACATTAAATAGTCAGTGACAAAGTGCTTCCCCTTACAAAGCTTCCACAGTCCGCAGTCCACAAGTCTGTATATCTAGACTGGAGAGTTTCAGAGTGTTCAGTGGTGGGCTTCAAATAGGCATATCATCTCTGCAACAACGAAAAGATAGAAGATTGGGCAGAATTCCTTCAATAAATAAATAAATATTCTATGTTTTCTATTTTTGGAAAAGTTTCTGGAATAATGACTGGAAGTTGCAGCTAGTTAGCTCCTGTCTGTTTGTTGAATTGTGCTCCAGACGTTGAAGTGAAACACTGCAGTGCACCCAGACTGCACTAGAAGGTAGTTTGTTTCAACTAGAAATGATATCAGCATGATGAGCAGACTGTCACGGGAGTTAACAGATAGGACCCAAAAGCAAGACCACAGGAGACAGAAGTGAATGTTCAACAGGTTTTATTTATAGACAGGTGGGTGCAGGTGTGGAGCCCGTGGTCCGACACCCGAGTGGCAGATCGACGGTGTGAGTCCCGTGGCTCGACACCGGAGGCCTGGCAGCTTGACGGCGATTGTAGTCCGTTTAACCCCAGGCGGGTAGAGCGACAGAGTCCCGTGGCTCGACACTGGAGGGCTGGTGAGTTGACGGCGTGAAGTCCCGTGGCTCGATACTGGAGTCGACAGAGTGTAATCCGTAGACCACAACGAGAGCAGAGCGGCGGAGCGCATCCACAAACACAAGGAGGGCAGAGCGGCGGAGTGTAATCCACAGACACAAGGAGGGCAGAGCGGCGGAGTGTAATCCACAGACACAAGGAGGGCAGAGGATGCCACGGGGTTTCAGCCGGTTAAAGACGGTACGACCTGACACTCCCAGACTGCAGGGCCAGAGCTTATATAGTGGCAGGATACTCATTAAGGGGCCCTGAGTCTGGTGTGTCAGGCTGCAGGAGGTGATCAGCTTGAGTGTCCTCAGCCGTGCACGATTAAGGGTGCGGCCCTGGGAGGTGTCTGAAGGCAGAGGACAAACAGAGCACATGGTACACCACAACAGACAGGGGAATGACAGGACACATGAGGAGAGGAGATCAGGGGACACACACACCGGGTCAGACAGGGATCCTGGATCCTGACACAGACAAGTTCATCTTGCAAAGGGAAGCCTAAGGGGAGGATGATGGGAATGGACACTGTGAGCTTGTTTCCTTGTTCCTGCTCTTACAATGATGTATCATTTTAACCAATACTTTTCAGAAACCCACCCAGACATGACTGTGAATAAAATGAAACTATCATTTTTGTTGAAAAAAAAATCCAACTTATCATTGTTAGGGGACTTAGTCATGCTACTACATTTACATTACATTACAGTCATTTAGCAGACGCTTTTATCCAAAGCGACTTACAATAAGTGTATTCAACATCGGTATTCAACAGAACTACTAGTCAACAGAAGTCATAAGTGCATCTCCTTGTTTACACAAGCATCTCAGAGCATAAACCAGAGCAAAAGTACAGTGCAGTAACAGACTAATATGAATACAATAAGTGCAACAAACTAATACGAATACAATAAGTGCAACAAACTTGGGGCGATTGAACACCAGACGAGCTGCAGTATTCTAGACAAGCTCCAGAGGTCTGATGGCCGACGGCGGGGCTCCGGCAAGTAGTGAGTTGCAGTAGTCCAGGCGGGAGATGACAAGAGCCTGGATGAGCACCTGCGCCGTCTCGTCAGTGAGGAAGAGGCGAATCCTCCTGATGTTGTAGAGCAGGAATCTGCAGGAGCGTGTAACCGATGCAATGTTTGCTGAGGATGACAGTTGGTCATCCAGGGTCACACCCAGATTCCTCGCAGTCCGAGTTGGCGTCACCACGGTATCATCAATGGTGATGGACAGGTCTCAGTGCGGGCAACCTTTCCCCGGGAGGAACAGTAGCTCGGTTTTATCCAGGGTCAGCTTCAGGTGGTGTGTCGCCATCCACTTCGAGATGTCAGCCAAGCACGCAGCGATGCGTGCCTCCACTTGAGTGTCACCGGGTGGAAATGACAAGACCAGCTGGGTGTCATCGGCATAACAATGGTAAGAGAAGTTATGCGAGCGAATAACAGAACCTAGAGATGTTGTGTAGAGCGAGAAGAGAAGGGGGCCCAGGACTGAGCATTGTGGAACCCCCGTAGTCAGCATGCGTTGTTTCCGACACGGCCCCCCTCCATGTCACCTGATAGGATCGACCTGTCAGGTAGGATGCAAACAAGGAGAGTGCAGAACCTGAGACGCCCATCCCCTCGAGGCTGGATAGGAGGATGTGGTGGTTCACCATGTCAAACGCCACAGACAGGTCCAGGAGAATCAGGAGAGAGGAGAGAGAGTTGGCTCTCGCTGCGTGAAGCGACTCTGTCACCGCAAGGAGGACTGTCTCTGTTGAGTGACCTACCTTGAACCCGGACTGGTGTGGGTCCAAGAGGCTGTTCTGGTGGAGATAGGAAGACAGTTGGTTAAAGACAGCACATTCAAGTGTTTTGGATAGAAAGGGTAGAAGATAAACCGGTCTGAAGTTCTTGACATCAGAAGGGTTAAGTGATGGTTTCTTCAGAAGGGGGGTGACTCTGGCAGTCTTGAAAGCTGTTGGAAAGCATCCTGAAACTAGAGATGTGTTGATGAGGTGGGTGAGGAAAGGAAGGAGTTCAGTTTCAATCGACTGAAGAAGAGAGAAGGGGATCGGGTCAAGCGAGCACGTGGTGGGGCGGTTAGATGTAACAAGGTTGAGGACCTTGTTGGGGGAGAGAGAAGCAAGATAGGGTAAGATGGGTCATGGGGAGGGGAGGGAGAGCTGAGGGGGAAGAGCTGGAGATGGTAAAGAAGACCCTTGGCAGGCCTAAGTACAGCTAAAGACAACTTTGTAAAAGCAAGAACAAAATACTTATTATATTCAAGGTGAGTCAGTAGTTCGGCCCTACTAGATGCGTGCACTCCACATCTACAGTATGTCCATATCTATATCACTCTAAAAACATTTGTCTTCTAAAAGTTTTTTAGTCCATTAATGTTGGTTACCTGCGGGTACAGAGTCCGATCCACTAAAGGCTGATTAAATATGTATCAATCTGACACAATTAAATGAAGCGATTGTAGACAATGAATATGGCCAGCTTATTTTTCACGAGTTACTTGATTCAAATACTGAAGCTCCTGGTTCAAAAATGATAAAGCTAAGTTTAATTTATGAATGAAAGTTCAAAGTTGCACTGCCTCTCAATGGCTCTCAACATGACAATGCCTGAGCTGGCAGCTCATAGCTAACGATTGTTGGGGCCTCACCATAAGGGTTTGAACAAAAGGATCTGAGTTGGACCTGCAGGCTAGTCAGCAGCCTGATTTGAGTTGAGATCACAGCAGGCTCCGGGACACGTTAAGTCTCACACTGTGTGATCTTTTCAACCAAAACTCAACACTGAGAACTCATTGGACTGTCTAGAGAATTGAGCCCACCCCATGTGGAAAAGATTGAAAGCACTGTTAGACAGTCAGAATCAAAAAATGCGCCATCCCTTTATATCCAACTTATGTTCATCAGGACATCAAGCGTAAAATCCAATACGCCGAAAGTCAAACCCCCACCCCTGGTCCCCTGGTTTAGATGACACCCACGGAAACAGATTTATGACAAACGGGACATCCGTAGAACAGATTTTTTTTTTTAAAACAACGGGATTTTATCCTTTGTCTTCATGAAAACAGTGACATGGTGAGCTGCGTTTCTGATCATAATCGATAAAGGTTGTTTGTTTTAGTTGTGTAGAATTGTGTTTGGAGCATGTAAAAATGGCTTACATGATCTTGTAGCCCAGACTTTGTTATTTAATCTGGTATATAACGTGTGTAACATCCATTATATTCTTTCCTGAAAAATGCATTGTACAACACTCTGTACGCTAAACATTCTCGATGGACGACCAAATGGTCCATGGTCGAGCATAGAAACAGGCCAAAATCAAAGGTTCTCAGAAAAAGGTCACATTTTATTCTTATGTTTCTGGCAACTCAGGTAATTCTCCTTATCAAACTCAAAAAGTCCAAAACAAACAAAAAGCGTCCAAGAGGAGATGCTTCGTTCAACAGAACAGTATAAAAAAACAACTTAGTGTGTCCTCGGTTTCACCGGCTACCGGGTCGTCTTCCTTTCAATCCTCCTCAGTCTGGTTCAGTATTTTCAGTACTTTACTCTTAATCAGGTGACTTAATTACCCATACCTGGGTGAGTGGCGAGGCCTTGTGGGGGCTGTAGTGCGTGCCTCGGCGGCCATTTTGTTATGTGGCTGCTGATCATTGAAGGGAATGAAGGAGAGAACGGATAACTTCTATGCCCCGTTCTCGCCCCGTTAACGTTGACATTTTCCAGTCATAAGGAAGAAGAATTCCCTTAACTTTTGAAGAAGCCTCTCTGCCACATAGAGGTTTATCGCCGCACAGCTTGAAGCTCCGGAGACGAGTTTAACCAAGAAACTTGAAGGACCACATCGACCATTAACAAGTCATCTCACAGTAACAGGCTTTGTGTCCGGGCAGAGTTAGGTCGTAGTGTGTTTATTACCTTGTTTCGTACACTGTTCTTTAGGGATGCCATGGTGAGGATGTTTACTAACCACCCTGGTTACTAAACAATACACATGCCAAAATATTGCCATATACATCGATATATATGTCCACACACCATTGTATGTTGCAAAAGTGAAGTGCAATTGTGAGGCTTTTCTTGCCCTATATTGAAGTGAGGGTAATCATCAGTGAGGCTGTTGACTTCAGACTTTCTGAAAAGAGCCCTTCAGTTCTATCCAGCCTAACAATCGCCAAATGCGCAAATGACGTATGACTCTCAATAATACTGTGGCAGTGATGTAGCTCTGCCATGTCGACCCACAGGGTATACCTGAGGACAGGGGTCAGGATCCCACGTCCCATTCGCCAGTAGTCCACCATCAGTCTTCTTAGTATTCCCCAGACATCCATCTTATACAGGTTGGGTTTCAGCATCTTTGTGTTGTCGTAAATCACTGAGATAGTCATTCATTTTTAATATCCAGGAACCTAGGCGCCGTGCTGCAGTCCATCTAGACCCTCCACGTATGAGAGCCAGCCACATCCATTACAGCCTGTCTTTGCTGTCCCCTCCCTGTGCATGTTTGGCTGCACTCTTCTGAAATCATTAATACTCATCAGCAACAGCTTCCATTCATGCCACATTCTGCCATGCAATTTATGCTCTACTACTTCACTCTCCTACTTTTCTCCTTCCTCTCTTTAGCACATTGTCACCCCTCTTGCTCATCTACCTCTGCACTTATAGCCCAGCCACATATTGTGATTCTTGTACCGATTATGATTTTGCCGTCATGACTGATCAGACCAAGAAGGGCTGAGTCTGTTTCAGTCTAGTCAAACGGCTGCCCATTGTTCTTTGAAATCAGGATTGTCAACATAGTGGCAGACATAAATAAAGTTCAATCACTTCCAGATAGTTCTGCAGGACTTAAGACTCTTTGTTGCTAATTGTTATCTCAATTTCTTTGCACAAAGTGCAGCATAAATAATTAAGTCACATTACCATTTCCGTTTCGCTTGCATGCTTGAACCACTTGATGTCCTGATGAACATAAGTTGGATATAAACTTCATATCATGAAATGAAATTATGAATTGAGTGTCTACTTCCTGGGATATATTACTTTAGCTTTCAAGAATCTCAATGCCTAAATAAACACGGATATTTACAGATTTAGCTGAGAAGCAAAAACTACAGGTAGCGTTAACATACACATAGTACTAATGACCCTCCCATCCACTGTAGATGTGTCTAAAAGGAAGAGAAGACCCAAATAGTGGACCATTTCTATCTCAAGTTCGATCTATTGAGTTAAAGAGCTCACATTTTGTCATGTGCTTGTTTTTTAAAGATTGTGACCAAAGACATTCCTCGTACATCTCCGGCATCCACAAATCACAACTCCATCAGCCGGCCTGGCCTTCTGAAACAATGTAGAGTTGATATCAGTATTGTAATGCCTGGCATGAGAGCATCTTAAAGGGTGTGTCTTGCCGAGGAGAGAGTGGTGTTCAGTGCTTGACAAAATTGGTAAGATAATTGATGACAAAGCACATTTTCAAACCCATACTTGTATTTTGGGTTTCTACTAGAACATGTTTACATGCGTCAATGTTCAATATGGGCATATGAACACAAGCCAAATCTGAATGGCTTGTTGACTCACATGTTTCTTAATCTTGGCAGCCCACTCCACATACCCAAATGGAGGTGAACAAGCACTGTAAGAGTTTTTCTTTTAAGAATTGCATTGATTGTACGGAGAGGAGATATCCTCATTCGATTTTTAAAGGGTGAACAAAAAATCTTTATTGTAATGGTTTTTTTAGAAAGTGAGTTGATTCAGTAAATTCCCATGTTTTGTTATTTTTGTCATTGGTTATTTAATAATAATTGAATTTAAAACCAAAGACATGGGCTTAAAAAGTTGTTCCCCCAGAAAATAGAGTTTGCATACATTTTTCTAGGAAAACAATACATTGACCAACATTGATGTGACTTCATGAATGTGTCAATAAATTCAGGCTTTGGGCTGAAACACACCTTTATAATAATTCACTACATGTTTACAATTGGGAATTTCAGTTATTGATGAACAGTGGCATGAGAGAGTGTCAGAGGAACCATCGTTTTTTTTTACAGCCATCATTTTTCCCGTACCCCCCAGCTGGCTACTTTTGACCACTGATACTTCGTATCCTTGTGGAAATCCCTGGTGAACACACAAACTGTATTTCATACACACATCATGTCTAACAACTTCAACACACACGTCCACAGTCTTTCACACACACACGAAGAGCAGGAGTTCGTTGTTTTCTGTTATTTTCTGGATTTTCTGATCTTTTTCTTTATAATCTCATTATTAATTAACACTTTGGCAATATTGTCTTTGTTACAAGCATGCCAATAAAGCATATTGTATTGAATGGGTTCTCACTTATGCAGCAGTTTTAAAAAAATATTCAGTGAAAAGTGTTTTTTTCCCCCATTTTCTTCCTTTAGGCTGAGACTGGATGTTAATTTAATATTCCCCATGTGTTGTGTGAAGATAAGTATGTTGACATCTGTTAATTAACAACAGTGTAGCAGAGTAAGTTAACATAAGTACTGACCTCCCCAGCATAAACAGTTATGTTTAATATACCCCTACATCATGGTAATTATGGGAAGACATTAGGGAGCATGAGCGCTCTTGTTTCCTGTTGTAATGGCTGTTATTTATTTCCAGAATCAGATGCTGAAAAAGTAGGGCATTCTGTCCAGAGGTGATGTAGGTACCCCTAGAACGTATCTGGACCATGAGCTTTACGTTTCAAGATCAGTCTGCTGCACAACTATAAACTTCCAGGTTGTGGAAACCAGATGTATAAACTGAAGTCACTAGAGTATTACAGTCTCCACCTCGTTCTAGGATACTTGTTGCTGGACCTTGGCAGTGATGGACTAACACTTTTCATCACTGCAGGCTTTCACATTGAAGTCCTACCATCTGAGTTGATGCACTGTTGGTGGGCATTAAAGCAGCTCTTGAGATCCCGTATGTCGTGCACATCGTCCGTTCCACTCAAGATCTCATTTCAGAAATGAGACATCTCCGACCATCTGTCAACACAAAGTACTGGCCTCCCGTGACCAGACAAATCATTCCCTAATTCTTCTGCCTCTCCTCTGGACCTGGATCCTAGCCGCCGACCCTCAAACGAAACAGATCCCCCTAATGAAGGAATATGGCAGAGAAAAGTGCCTCCCATTGATTCTGTTCCCTGGCCAATGCCGCCTCAAGGATAGTGCAGATAAGCTATACTTAGAATCAAGGATAGGGTGGACGTAATATCTCTGTTCTCATATTGTTTTTTAAAAGCTTCATAAGGGCGACACAATGACGGGACTTAACTAATCTTGACAGAGCAATTTCAAATTAACCAATCAGCTACAGTAGACTATTGGCAGCAGAATGCAGTAAATATGGCTTTCAAATGGGCCTTGGCTGCCAGCCTTAGCGTACGTGCTGATCACAGTGTGAGAGCCTTGAACATGTCTATCATGTACCAGGCAGTGCATTACAGTGATTATATTCAGATTAGTAACTTGTTTATTGCTCTGTAAGACCATTTGTGGTGCCCCCATCTGCCTTCAGTATCAATCAATGAAAACAGACTCTTTCTTCTTTAGACATATTGACCGGCGCACTGGAAACTGAACATGCAAGGCTAAGTCAACTTTGTTAGCATGCAACTTGTAAGACATTTGAATTGGCCTTCAGATACTGATAGTCAGATGTCTATCATATGTACAAGCCTCCTGGGAAACGGCATCCCGATGTAACGTTCCCTTTCTGATTGATATCCGGTTTTAATGCAAATGTTTTTGGTGCTGCTGTATTAGGCACGTTCTAAATCAATAAGCGCCCGTGATTTATTATTGCAACCAGATTTCACTGTCTGAGGGCCAGGAAGGAAGGAGGAAATTTGTCTCAGTCTGCCAGCTGATGGTGCTCATTAATATGGATAAAACTGACAAGGAGTCAGCTGGGAAGAATGTCATACCAGATTAGACGAATAAGTGGCTGCAACCACTGGCTGTAATGAATTGATTTGCTTCACATTGATCCCCCCCCCCCTTCTCCACTGTTAATCACATTTGGGAGTCATGTTCTGAATTTCTGCAGTTGTGAAATATTAAATAATCGAAGTGAGTAAGTTTTACTTTTGCATCATTCAATCTATTTGTTTTATAAAAAAACTGATTTTGCAAAAATGGAATATCTCACCAGTTTGCTTCATGAAATGATAATGTATTCTGGGGCAGTTGAATCAATATTTATGAATATGATGAGTTCCGGGTATGTTATTATCTTCATCCAAAGGCAAACCAACTGAGAACGCTTTCACTTTTCGCAGCACCACAACTTTTACAATACCCGCTTCACATTCACACAGTTAAACGTGTTGACACTTGGGAGCTGCCCTGTGCAGCCGCAATCTTCTGCTGCTGGCCCCGGAGCAGCTGTGGCTGAGCAGTCGGGAGCCCGCTTCCTTGGTCAAGGGCATATTGACAGCGAGTGCGGGGGGAGAGGAGAATGTTCGGCAGCTTTTATACAAGCTTTCTTGGCACATAAAATCGTGTGCAATACATATGGAAAGGCAACATGCATTGTTGGAATGTACTGGAAAGAAAACATTACAAAGCAGCCCCTCAGAAAAGTTTGAAGTAGTCCAACTTCTGGCAGAGTAATCGTTTCCAGCTCTCATTCAAAATCAGCCAACTAGATTTGTGCTACAAAAAAAGAGACACATTTACAAAAGCTTAGTTGGTCTCAAAGTCAACTGTGTTGAGGTGACAGCTGCTGAATGATCCATGTGAACAGCCCCGTACTGTTTTCCCGTCTAGTCATATGGCCACTTTTCTAACGTGGATTATCGCCACCTTGTCACGAGAGAATTTCTGTGGTGCTGTTGCCTGGATAATAAATGGAAGTGCGACAGGAGGGAAAACCAAGGCGCTGTTGTAAAACATTTCTGACATACACTGTTTAACTTTGGAAAATCAATAAAGCCAATTTAACAGAAAGCTTTTCTTGTTTATCTGAAATGGTCTACCTGAACCAGGCCTCTTTTTCCTTTCTCTCTCTCTGTCTCCCCTTTTTGGAATAATATTATCCCATAACATTACAAGTTATGACCTTTCTCCTTGGTACTCAACATCATCTGTGTCCAGATAAACAACTTCCTTTAAATGGCACAGTGGGAAGTTGTTCATAGTCTTGGAAAATTCAAACACTAAGTGTTGACACTACCCAATGATCAACAGCTTGGGCTGTTTTATCAGAAGCATCATAAAGCATGAAGCAGCTCATCATTTCTAACTGCTAGATAACAGGATGAAATCTAATCAAATGTTTTTTCAAATGGGTTCCCAATGTGATAAGCATACCTGAACACAGTGTATCTGTCAATACCTAGTACTGATCTGATGGCAGGGATCTTTCCCCTCGGAACTTGAAATGAAAGCTTTTCTCACTGAATGAAGGAAATGGTCACATATCACTCAATAACAAAAGAATGTGTTGAATCAAAACAGTTTTCAGGCTTGTGAACATTTCATTTTGATTGTTCTAGACACTTTAGGGCATTCTTTTATTGTACTGCACTTAAGTGAAATTTCTAGACGTGTGTGAGTTGTCATGTCGTTATATACACATGCAGTATCGGTTCGACAGTTTCTGTCGTAAAAAACTATTTGGTGGATTGTCGTGTCAATTTGTTCAGACATTCACAGAATGAATCCCAAAGACGTTGATCCTCATTTTCCTCGGTTCAGCATTTTGGCCGTCATCGTCTTGGTTTTTTGCACTATAGGAGTGACATGAGAAGTTGGAGCTAAGTACTCAACTCAACTTTTTACAGAGCACGTGTCATACAATCATGCAGCCCAAAGTGCTTTAAAGAGTTCGATTATAACATCACACACTAAATAACATCAAATGAATAAGTAATAGATAACAATACAATAGAATTTTGCAAGACTAAAAATTACAATAATAAACAATACATTGTTAAAATAGATAAAAGTAATACTAATAATCATAATAATATGAAAACCAGTGATTAAAGCTTAAAAACTAAGGCAATAAATGATGAAGCACGTCAAGCCAAGATATAAAAATGGGGCTGGGGCCACAGTGGCCAAACGCCGACTCCCCATGTGTTATTGTTGAGATCTGCGTCCCAGAAGGCCAGTTGCAGAGGATCTGAGGGACCTCTTAGGGGGGGTTTGAGCGATTAATTTGCACCTCAATATATGTTTTTGAGTATTTTCAAACAGAATATAAATATTATGGAGCAAATAAGCCACATTCCTTTTTTCAGATACAATGTTGATTTTTCTAAGCTTTCAAATAAAGGCAGCAACCAATCACGTTGTACGGAACGGGTTGAGTTGTGCCTATTTGTTAAAAAAACAACATGGAGGCTCCTTAATCTGAACCGAGATGGGAAATTTAATTAATCCTTTCAATTTAGACAAAAGCAGTGCAGACCGGTCCCCTCCTTCTGTTTTACCTATCACAATGAAAGCCCTAGAGTAGACATATAATATTCGCAGGCCAGTATTTTGCATTTTTGTGTTGTTTAGACGTCACAGCCCCTGGTGTGTAAATGCCTCTAGTCTGGTTTCCTTCTTTTTCCTCAACAACATTCCCTGCTAAAATACTGCTCCGTCAGTTTCATATTAACTGTAGTAGCTAAGCGTCACTAAAATTGAATACGTTTTCAGATTTGACCAATCTTTGTTATACATGTGGTGAAATGTATTTTGTCCATGGAATGATTCAAATGTGTTTCAACATATTACAGTGCTGTATATAATGTGTTTATAGTGCTTAATGACTGAAAAAATCCCTGTAAATGAAATGACAACCAGTTATTGTGCATAACTGTTCTGATTCCTACATTATTCATCTGTGCAGTACAAAAGCTACTAAATTGCCTCAAGGCGCTCTGTGTCTCTGTGTGCTTTCGTTGCTCTGTCAGCACAGCTACATCTTCACTCGATTCACTGAGTGTTGTATGTGAGAGAGGCTTAAGTACCAACTCCACACCACTCAAGAGAGAAGATGATGTATAATTGAGGAGGTCAGTGTTGGATTTCACTCACGTATTTTGATAACTGGGGGCCAGTTATAAGCTGTTTTATTACGACGTAAAACCAAAAAGTAATGCCTACATCTGTTATTGTTGGAATGCTGATTCAGCATTCCAAGTATTGTTTAAGCTACAGAAACCATTCGACTATTAAAACGTTCAACTCTTTAAGGACATGCCGGCTATGACTTCTCATATTTCTAACCTTTAATTAAACTTTTTGAATTATTAAGTTCGATGGAGAACATTTTCAAATCCTCCTAAACTTCTTTAACCTTTAATCCTTCTTCTTCTTCATACTTTCAGCTCCAGACACCATTTCAAATGTTGAAAAAACCGTGAGCTATTATTGTATGGTATAAGCTTCTTGATATATTTTACACTTTTTGAACTGTGACATTTTAACTTTTATGATTTTTTCAGTCCTTTTCTGAGTTTATAATGGGTGTGTATTGCGCAGCAGAGTGCGTGATGTCAACGTTAGAGTGAAGAGCAGCTTCAGAATCTTGTGAAAAAAATACCAACTTTCTGCTCCACAGACACCAATGTTAAATCTTACTTTAAAATAAATCTTGCACAGACAACCGTACAACATTTCTAGATCACCAGTGAAGCCACAGCAGGAAATACATTTTCTAGTTTTTAAATGTATTTCATTCTAAAGAAACAGGCTGGTATTAGTTTTACCATAACAAATATATTTATGGATGAAAATACTTCTGCAGAATGTACAGATTGCTGATTATCAAAGCATATTTTGTTATAAGTGAAACTAGTGTCCTGGTGGATATATCTAAGGCTTTCTGAAATGTAATGTTTGGATGATGCACAAAGTTTAGTGTAACTACCATTTTGAAAAATAAAACCTGAGGATATCTGACAAGGAGTTAGCCCTTGAATTGAGACATTTTTCACCAGAGTGCTGATACCTCTGGTTCTTATCCTACTTGCTGTAATTTCCATCTGCCAACCAACACGTACTGATGCATCTCAATGTGATTAACCTTTGTAGATTCAGCGTGAGGGCGGACGGTATCCTAGTATAAATAATATACCCATAAACCTGACAGGATCTAATTTATTTCTCTGTGTAGGCTACCTCACAACCTTTACCGTTCACACGCCTGCTGTCTTTGCAGTCAGACCAACACCTGATGGTTGGCCCAAAGTGCAGCGAGCCATAAGGAAGATGTAGACTTTAACGATTACTTGGTAAAAAAGTGCTAGAAGATGTGAAGTTATAAAAAGCACACTTCACTTCAACCCTGATGTGATAAAACGCAGAAAGGTTACATTGATCAACCTTTGAATAAAAAAAGGTATTTAATGCCTATAGATCTCAGAAGGAAAGAAATATGAACGTAATGCCAGAAACTAAGCCTTTGTCTTCTTCTGTTTAATCCACCTTTGACATGTTGATAAGTATATTGTAAGATTGTAGTGTTATTTTTAGCCCTCATCCCTGTTGCAACCAGGCGGCAACTACTGAAAAGTGAAGCCAATGCTGAAGTGCTTTAAACATGAATCCTCTCTAATGACTCTACTACTCTCTTGATTTATTACCTCAGTAAACATTGTAAACATGAGTTGATGATCTCAATCTCTAGTTTCAAGTCTTCTTCAATACAGCATGATGTTCATTTAGTAAATGATGGTCCATTTAGAGTCAAACAGACCATAAAGCAGGAGATGCTTTAGGGCGGGGCTACCTTGGGATTGACAGGTTGTTATCACGGCGTTGTCCGGTCTGGCTGTTGTTCAGTTTCTGTGTTAATATTTTGGTTTTAGCTCCACCCTCTTTTATCACTTTTGGTTGCAAAAAAACAAGATGGTGCTGGCCGTAAACCAAGATGGCGACAACAAAAATGCTGAACCCGAGGCTTCAAAACAGCAGTCCACAAAGAAATAGGTGACAGTGACTACGTCCAACAGTTTATGGTTGCTATAAAGGTCTGCTTTTATTTATGAATCTCCAAAACAAACCATTATGATAATAGAGTTGGTTACAGTGTATTTAAAGCAGCGTCTACTAAACAGAAAACAAAACAAAACCATCTCTTTTCCATATGCAATATTATATTTGTTCTGCTTGCACACAATTGGCCCATATTTACAAAGGCCACTGAGTATGCAGCTAAAACTCCCTGAAGTGTATGAATCACCTTGTTTAACATGAAATCACGGAGCCAAAGCAGCAAATGCCTTCTGATATGCATGTACCTTCCAGCTTATTAGCCTCTTGCTGAGGCCTCCAGGGGACACATCTAAAGCCTGATCCCTTTTAATGAAATGACTCACACTGTTCAGGTGTTCCTACTATATTTCTGCCTTTCAAGGGCCTTGTTTTCTTTTAAAGAAAACTTTCCATTCATGATGTTTTCTGTTTCTCATTTTTAATTCGTAAATTCAGTTCCAGGTTTTGCAGAGGGGCTCACATTGGATCCTAAAACCTACTCATCTCAGGACCGGGAGATAATCTAAGGTTACTCAAAAGGGGAATCCTTTCTCTATTAACAGACACACTGCCTTTTTAATTGCTTGTTTCAGTCAGGTACACGACCTCTGGATACTGTACTCCTGTAACTTCACTTCATCCGGCTCACCTTCCCAGCAGGGTTCTTTCACAAAGCCCTGAACACGGCCAGCATCGGCTTTTTGGAGGTTCTTTCGGGCTACTTCTCCCCAGAGCTGATCTCTGATACTGATGATCAGTGACAAAAACTCCCTCAAAACAAAAACATAGAGAAAAAAGATTCCAGATTCTTCCTCAGAACCAGCGGAAGGTCATGTGATAACCCCAGATGAGGTATCTGAGAGACACACATGGACGGGAGCTCGGTGATTTTGTCAAGAATAGCAGAAACATGCGGGCTAACATGATGGCCCCACCAAGTAGAAAGTGGCTTAGTTTACTCACCTGACGTGGCTAACCTCCAAGTCTGTGAAGTGAAAGTTTAAAGGTAATATAAGAACAGCTAGAGGAAGGTGAGCCGGGGCCACTGTAAGACTCGCTGACCAAAACCCCGACAGACGAGAACAAGAAGCGTGTGTGTGTGTGGAGAGCAGAGATGCCTCTATTAGCTCTATTTTTTCCCTATTAAATGCACCAACTGAGCCATGTCAATGTCTCAGTTTATTCCAAATGCGTTTTACATTGACTTGATAAATGGGAAGAAAGGAATCTGAATGGGTGCAGCAGTTGACAGATGATGTTCAGTGAAACACATCTGACTACAATTTGCAGGAAATGCTCTATTTAACTGTAATTGACAGGTGTTATAGTGGGTTAAATGTATCACACTCCGGACAGACTATAATGGGGGGCTCCTGAAGTGACTTACTGTTGCCAGGTGGCTTCCAGCCAGAGATGAAGAGCTACCTCAGAGTAGAACTCGAGTGAATTCAATCTGCACTATAATTCCAGAATTTCTCCCGCAACACTGATTCTGCCTGTCTTCACTACGCAGGCTGGTGGAACAGCGAGAGGATTGCATGGGTGTCATTTTATTTCAAGACACAATTTTACCCGCCTTCCAGATTCCATTCAGCTCGAGATTGGGCCAGCTCATGTTTTGACGGGTCCAAATTAAAACATTTGGTTTTGTTTCTTCACTCATATTCTAGGAAGTTTTTAAAGTTTTAGTGTGATGATAATAATAACTACAGCTGCACTTTTAAGTGTAATGGTTTAAATCATATGTCAAAGTGTCATTTTATTTTATTCTTGGATTACAGTAGAGAATGTACTTTCAAGCTCACAGGACATGTTTAGCCCTCATACATGTCAGTACAGTGTGACTGGATCACTGGTGTTATAGTTGATCAAGGCTTTTTCAATAATGCTTTGGAGCATTTTTTTCCCCAGCACATGAACACACCAGCACCAATCAATCTGAAAACCTATGGTTCGCTTTGAAAAACATCTTTGCTTGTTTGTCAGATTCAAACCCACCAGCCTGTTTCTATTAGGTATCCATGGTAACAACTGAGCCACCATGCTTCCAATTTTTGTAATTGGCCAATCAATATTGTTCACTGTCAATGTGATCCTTTTAGTTCCTCTGTACAGACAGGGACATAAAAAAATGGGGGAAAGAGGGATGCAAAATGGCAATAAATAGTCTGAGGAAGAAGGAATGCGGCTGAAGATCTTTCACGAGACGTCAACGTTGATTTTTTTGTCTCGTGACTTAAGGGCTTCAGTAACAGCACTTCCTTAATTATTCTAACCCAAATGACGATATTTTCCTAAACCTAGCAAAATGGTTTTGTTGCCTAAACCGAACTAAGTATTTCACGATGTATTCCTAAACTTAACCAAGTAGTTGTTTCCTGTGAAGACAGAAGTTAATTTTGAAAAGAAGCATTGACATGTGTTGCTGGCGTTCGTATGAAAATGCACGAACAATGAGGATTGACTTTTGTTAGGATATCCCAAGAAGCGATGCACAAGGATACGTTGGTTTGTTACGTAACTTAAACTACGAACGTTATGTCATGGGTCACTTAATCAAACAAATTACACAGCCAGTCTACTGAACTAGAATCCTGTGTATGTTTGACCCATCCAGCCCTCCCTCCTGCCCTTAGTTGACTTTACTCGCTCTTTATTCTACATCAGTGTCTAATAATGACATGGGGTGGTTTACATTGGCGTAAACCTGGTGCGTGTCTTTTGCATCGGTATCAAGGCTGACCACGTAGGTATTTGATGCCCTGGGAGTGGGACCACGCTTTCTATTCATAGTAAATGCATGCACACAAGTAATAACCAGTGACACCTTATGCTGTAATATGTTCTAATCTTATCATTCTCATCATGCAGTTTATCAATTTTGTTGAAGTGGACCATATGATCATAATGTATGCTTTTGCATGTTTGAGAAGTTCTGCTTGCAGTGTGTGATGTTTAATAAATTTTTTCATGCAGAAGTAAAGACTCAGAGATGAAAGTGCAGTAATTAGCAACTTCCATCTGTCACGCCACCTGAGGAAGCAGCTCCTCTGTACATGTTTAAAGAGGCGAGGGCGAATCAAACAATTATCCTGGCCATGATACAAATGTTTAAGGAAAACGAAGCAAGCCCCACTTTCAACCTAGCTTTTCATCTAAAAAGCAGGCCGATCAGCCCAGCACTTCATTTGGGAAGACAGAATAAAATTAAGCATTGAACTTCAAAATCATTATTCCAACATTTATTCTTTGTTCCTTTCAGGGGAAAAAGCAACACTCACCGCTAATAGAACACTCACCAGGAGGGGCTAATAATGACACATGGGCCACTTATCCCAGACAGCATTGTGTTAAACATTCAACATTGACTCCAGGATATGTCTGTTGCAGCGGCTGAATGGCACTCTCCTCAATCTTGCAAAAATATAGCGGCATGGCTGGTACAGGATGAGTCCAATCTCAATATCGTGGCTTCATGGTATGAATAGTGAGGCTGTACACATTTAACCTTCTACTGGCTGTCCAATGTCCCTTACTCGGCATTGAGATTAATGAGAGCCATGGAAAGCAGACTGTTGACAGTGACCCCTTTGACTCTGCACTAAATTTAAAGTTGTCAAGTAGAGACGGTACTCTCCGCTGCTGTAGGGTCAACGCTATCACGGCCATTTAATTACGGGGCTTGGGACCTGGCCAGTTCACACGATCATGCATTGCCATATAAGCGTAATGGTCCAGTCCATCTGCAGTACATGGAGACATGCCATCCACTGCATTTTGTAATATTTGACTTACAGGATATCTATTCACTGTTTAATGGCAAATAATACCACCTGCAGTGGAGTGCATCATTGTTCTTTCATCTTTATTGATTTCTGCTTAACCTATATTTAGTTTGTATAATCCCATTGGAATTTTGAATCTCATTTACAAAGGGGTCCTGGCCTGGATGGCAGCATACATTTCACAAAAGCACCACATAAAAAGACAAATATCACTTCAAAAAACAACATCAAATTGAATAAATTCACATAAGAGACGACTAGCAAATAAGCGATAAATGGTAATGCAGCATATACTGAATCTAACGTTTTCGAAGAAGATGAACTTGCATGCATTTATACAATATCACCATTTTCAATTGCTGACAGAAGCCTTGCTTTAATTAATTTAATCCTAGCAACAAAATAAAAACAGCATTTGTTTATATATTAGAAACCCAACTTTACCCTAATTTTCTTCTTAAGACAATAAATATGACGTCTAAAAGAAGAAAAAAAATTGAACCTCATTTAATCACATAATTATTTACTAACAGTCTTATTTCACAGAGATTTCTCTGAACAACATTAAAATCAGATTACATTTCCTCAATAGCAGAACTATACATAATGGTGTCGTCTGCATACAAATTTAAATCTTGTCTTCAGCAAGATGCATACTCGCTAGCTTAGTGTTTGAAACAGCAAGGCTCCATTTATGTGCATGTAGTTGACCTTTTCAACAGTATCGCATTGCTACGCAACAGCTTTAGTCCAAGTTGACTTCCTGTCAGCTGATATTCACATGAACTGCAAAAGGAAATAAACCACTGCGTTCCGGCTGCCTAGTAGATCCCTGCGAAGTGCATAGGGCTATGTTAGCCAAAACAATATTAAAGTTATGGCTTTGTTTAACATCACAATATATGTTAACATTTGTTGCTAATGATTCTCTTCATAAAGCAGATGCCCTTTGGTCATTTTACTTCTTGTGATTATGTGGCTCTGAACTCCACTCAAGCTTTATTCCTAAACATTTACAGACCGCCTAAATACTGTGCAACCTTCTTTGATGAGTTTACTGAACTGCTGTCTGTAATCTGTATTGATTTTGACTGTGTTGTTATTGTTGGTGATTTTAATATCCATGTTGATAATCCCCAGGACAGAGAGTCTATAGAACCATGTGGTGTCCTTGATAACTATGATCTGACTCAGCATGTGACAGGACCCACCCACAACAGGGGGTACACTCTGGACCTAATCATCACCAAAGGTGTAAACATTTCCAAGGTTGCTGTGACTGATGTTGCACTCTCTGATCATTTCTGTGTTTTCTTTGAGTGCAATCTCCTTGCACACAAATGTCCAAACCAAGGTTGTGACAAAGCGTTACATCTCTGAAAACACCAGTGAAGTATTTATTCAGAAGTTCTCCTCCACACCAGCCCTCTCTTGCCTCTCAGTCAATGAGCTTGAGATTAAACTCTTTGTTAACAAAGAAAGGAGGATGGACTTTGTCTTTAAATAGTGAACAGCAGCTCTGGTAAGTGAACTGCTCTTGTTTTTACATCTGCAGTTGCTTTAATATGCTTGTTTATATATTATTATTTGTACAGCGTGTTTTTATGAAGATGGATTTTTGTTTGGTTTTATATGTGATAGGAACTAGTGTTACGTCCAATGTTGCTCTGGGGACATATTTAGCTGGTGCCAGTGTTGCCAACTTGGCGACTTTCTCGCTAAATCTGGTGACTTTCCAAACCCTCATGGAGACTTTTTTTGTCAAAAGCTGCTAGTGACAAATCTAGCGACTTGTTCTGGTGTTGTTGGAGACTTTCCTGGTGTTTTGACTCTGACGTGGAAGCACGTACGTTCTGCACCGTCGTGAACGAGCAGCAGGAGCTGCCGTGAGCCTCTCCGCCGCCCCAAAGCACACACAGGCGGGTACTCTCACAGCAGCCTCACCTGCAGTCAGAGCAGAGAGGAGACGCACTCTCGGCGTATTCTCTGCAGTTAGTGTATTTATAGGTGTTGAGCTTCATTTTTACACAAAACAAATAACCGTAGCTGTGGCGTCATAATGAGGTTATTAGGAGGTGGTTCAGCTGCAGGACAGCAGTGACGGCCCAGGTATAAAATGCACGGCCCGCCACTGCTATACAACCATCATGTTCATGTTTAAATTGAATACTAGAGCACAAAGTTCTTGATAGCTCTATTCTCTTGAAAAAAATTTAAATGGGCAGCTTGACTTTCAAGTTGACTTGAAGGTCACTGACGGATGATTTGACTCATTAACTTTCAAAACAACATCATATTTCCCTATAATTTAGCTTCAAAAGCTAAACTACCTGGCTATCTCTTGGGCTTTTTTAAGGCACTGAGTTGAGCTCATCTCCCTCTCTGCTAGTTAAATCATGTCCTCGGTCAGATCGAATGCTGCTTCACTGCTGAAAGGTATACAGCTTCACCACATGACTTCCATAAAACTGGCAATTTCCCTTAGTTATCATTGCTAATTTGACTCTTCAAAATATTGAAAAATATGGCTGGGTTGCAGGTCACACTCAACATCTCATAGATTATCACCTCTTCAAGTGTTTTAGTGCCGAAACTAAAAATGATCATTTGAAACATTCCCCAGCGAGTGTGAGTGTATCTGCTCGGTCAAAACACATCCGTTCAACAATTCTGGATCCTGGATTGATTTAGCTCCTAATGTATTCACGCATTTATTATTAATTACGAAGAAGCCTGTGGCAATAAGCAGCACAAACATTTTAAGGCTAGATGAAAAACACGGTGCTGGTGTGCTGGAGTAGAACAGATATTAAGAGGCCCATAGATACATGCTGGGCATTAGCTGCTTCATTTCATAGAAGTGTGAGTGATGCAGGGTCAAAGCAAGGTTACCATGCTGTTTGTACATAATGTGCCTCATCCAACTGTTTATTGCTGTGAGACATTTTCCACATTAAATTAATCATTACACAGCACTTAATGGATTAGTCCAGTCAATCTACAAGTTGTAGTACAAACGAGAAAGCCTCTGCATCAATAACAGAGTGAAGTTATCAAAGCATTGAAATACAAATGTTCAATTGAGTCTTCTATCAGACATATATCATGTCATGCAGCGTAACGGACCGCATTAGAGAAGCTAGGAGTATGGACGGCTTGTCCCAATTCTTCAAAAAATGTCTAAAAATGAATTGATTCATTATTTCTTAAAATAGTTGATTAACTTATTGATTCCGAGGAGACACTAGAAATGAAAAGGGTAATACAAATAGCTAATAGATATCTTCATGAAACTCGAAGTTGTCTTCTGGAAAGTGCTGATTTGCTAACATTTCCAGGTCCTGAATTCTAAAATTCTTCTTTCATTTAGTTGACATATAGTCGAGTGAGAATGTAACTTGACCTCATACAAAAGCTATTCTATGAGCACCACACCCCTACATGTGTCCTATTGGACATAGAGTGTATGCTGTTAGATCCTGGGGTACTTCTGGCCCGATACGGGGCTACTTACTGACTCAGCTCTCTATTAAAAGATTGTCGAGCTGGTGTTCTTGCGAGGGAACTCGCTTGGCTCTTCTAACTGCCGTTACTCCCGACGTCTACCCTGCTTCCTCCGGTCTGAGTGCACTCGGTCGAGGGGCCACCCTGACCCCGGGCGCTCCTATCAGTCGCGTCGGTTATGGCAGCTTCCCTCTTCTGGATCCGTGCTCTTGGTAAATGCCAGGTTTAGGTTTTAATGGCTAGGATTACTTCTAAAACCGTAAGGGATTGTTAAGTGGATTCGGTCTTCTAGGATAACCTTACAGAACTCAGTTGTTAGACATACAATGGATTTAACTTTTTACTGCCACGAGGAACTTTTACTACTTGAGCAAATAAATGCACTTGAGAATTTTACTTTAAATGCAGATTAGATATTTATTGCAGGTTATATTTAGTTAGTTTGCAAGGGTTAAGCTACAGCTCACATAAAATGTCACTACACTTGATTCGTTACTTTAATTTTCTTCTTAGGTTATACTCATTGGTTTTAGATGCCGAGACGGCTCGGTTGGAGCTGGATTTCCAAAGGTGCGATGAAAAGGTTATTTTGGAGTTGTTAGGACCGAAGGTCTGGCCAGACCCTCGGATTCCTCCTGCTCTCGCAGCGGAGTTCGGCCAACAGTCCACAAGGCTCTGTACAAAGTCTTTCTAGGGCGGCGGCGTTCCTCTGTTCAGTTGTTAAAGTCGAGCAGTGGGGAGAGGAAAATCTCCGTCTTTCAATTCTTTGTCCACGGACAGCAGTCTTCTTTCCGTGAACCGAGACGAAGTCCTCAAATACTTCAGTTGCGATCATCCGTATCTTCTTCTCAGAGCGTCTGGACGCCTCGTGTAGAAATCCTAGTTTGGGGCTTGCAAGCGTCTCCTTTTATCCTTGATTTGGGCTATCTGTTCTCCCCCCCCCACTTATTCTGAACACATGATCTTCATCCCACCTTTTTGTGTGTGCGTTTGTCTCCGGAAAGCACCAGACCTTTCCCTTGCGGGTGTATGAGTCATCTCTTGCAGCAGAATTCCATGTCTCATGACTGTTTTTCTGACCCACACCCAAAAACATCTGTTCCTGACTCACTCGGTCTGCTGACACACTATGACACACTTTTTCCACATCTCAGCTCCGGTACACAGAACATTATTATAATCAGTTTTTACATTTGTTAAATCACTCTATGCATTAAACATGTGTTATATAATGATCATAAACTTATCTTTCGAATACACTTTAACTATTGATTTCTGAGTATATGCTTCGTGCTTTTATATCCTGTCTTTCCCCTGAACGTGTATGCATGTATCCAAGGCGGCTTTCTCTGTGAGCTCAACTCTTCTTGACAATGTCCAATAGGTCACAAAAAGAACAAATAATCTGAAGGAAAAATCCAGAAAACAATTGCCACCACTGTAATGACAATAATAAACTTACATGTGAAAGGGTTACAATCACAGTTCTATTACTTGTGTTTGGAATATAATTACGTAGGTAAACTTGGACCCAATCTGGGTAGAATAGGATTAGACCTGGGTTGGAAATTACCAGATCCGGTTAGAAAAGGATAGATAGATAGATGGATACTTTATTCATTTGTTAAAGATAGGATCAGATCTGGTTAGAATATAACCAGATCTGTGTAGAATAGGACCAGATCTGGGTAGAATAGAACCCGATCTGGGTCGAATAGAACCAGCTCTGGGTAGAATAGGACCAGATCTGGGTGGAATAGAACCAGATCTGGGTGGAATAGAACCAGATCTGGGTAGAATAGAACAGTGGTGGGCCGTCAGGGCCTGCAAGGCCTTCTCTGCTGGCCTAAACAGAATCAGTGTTCAACCAATCAGCTCTTTAGTTTGACATGTTGGGCGTATTCTTTGACGTGTCAGAGCCTGCTAGCCGGCCTATAATGACGTCAGCATTACGTGCAGCTCAGTGTCCATGCAGCTCTGCCGCAAGGTGCAGAGTGCGCTGTGATTGGTCAGTGGGCGAGCACGTGACTATCATGAAATGAAGCTTAACAGCAGAGGCTGTCGGGTAGTGAATCACATCACGTGATGCAGCTCAGCCAATCAAATATGAGCATTCTGACTGAGTGCGCTGTACCACACACCATGACACAGGGGGCTGAGACGAGGAAAGACACTGCAGAGCAGTACATACAATGTTCAAGTTGTGAAAGTAAAATCATAAGACGATCTCTTTGGGCTGCAACTTGTCATTAAGGAATGATGGTGGGTCCCACAGCCAGACCAGCTGAGAACCACTGTCCTCCATGAGTGTAGAAAACATTATATTTTCCTGACTATAAGCTTCTGCATTTTCCAGATGCTCTAGTACTATTCAAATGTATTGCAAGTCTCGTACCGAACGTTACGTAGATAGGTACCATTTAACACGTACATAGTTACAGCCTTAGAAACTGATAACTGTGGTGCCATCATGTGGTTATAAGGTGGTATTTCAGCTGCAGGACAACAGTGAAGGCCTAGGTATAAAATCCACGGCCCGCCACTGGAATAGAACCAGATCTGGGTAGAATTATTTTTTACTTTAAAAAAATGAATAAAAACATGGTCAAATCCACAAAAGTCGGCTTTAAGGTCTGAAAGTTGACTAAACAGATGTTTATGGTAGGATCACATGAGGCGATTTTCAAAGCTTTCCCTTAAAACAATTCCTTCGGACTTCTTTTGTCTCTCACTCAGAACATAATGACGACACACAATCCATTGAGTTTGTTTCTGTCAATTTGTGTAAACTGGACCCATATTTATTACCAAAATGCCTTGGATAGTATTAGAGTCAAATAGTTTATTTACAGAGGGATATTGGATATCTAATATATCATATGTAGCTCAAGCGCAAGTTCAGTCAGGAAGACACGCACTAGTAATCGCTGTCTTTCCTCTCCTTGTAATTACTCTATCAGCTGATTGGGGGCGTGCACTTTTAAGTTACCAACCAGATTCTGCACACCGGGTCCTCAAGCCAATCATATCGTTGCTGTCAAACGTTAAATAGTGTTCTCCTCTCTGCTGCTGTCAGTTGTCATTTCAGCTAAGCAGATGCAACCCGCCTCCACCCCAGTCGCCTCCAGTCAGCAGCACAGTCAGGCTCCTGATTCATCATCAGATTGCAGCAACTCATTTCATCACCACCACCAGTGTCTGGACTCCAAGGGGGGATTAGGCCTGTTGGACCTCAGTATCCCTACCCTCGGTGATAGTACTTCAGGATGGAGTCCAATCGCCAAAGACTTTGCACTTTTCATATTTGAAGCTTGTATAATAAATCATTGTTAAATTATGAAACAAGTCTCTCCTGATTGAAATCATATCATATCATATCATGTAACTTCTACTATTGACTGCCATTTCCACATATATTCAGATGAGTTTCATCAGCTATATATAATATGCTTAGCTTGCCTGAGTGTGGGGCAAATAACCTGTTTCTCTCTTGCAGCTTTAAGCTTTATTGAACCTAAGAACAGCAATGAGCAGCTTTCAGAACCGAGCAGCCCAACATCATTTTTTGTTACCTGCTACGGGGCTGAACTTTAAAGTGACCATCCCCTGCTTGTTTGTGTCAGCATGAACCATTACTATAGCCAGCGCCTCAGTGTTCTGTGTGTAGCTTCTGAACGTTATTTCTTCACATGAAGGTGTCCCTGTCTTGCAGAAATCCATCCCAAAGACATACTGGAAGAACCCATAAGGCAGACTTTGCTCTGAAATATTCTTTTCTTGCACACAGTAACCACACGGGGAAAAAACAGAGTACTATAAGATGTTATAAATAATAGATAATGTCTCAATTTTGGAAGGAGGCACAGATACGATGTGTCACTTTCTGACATGAAATACTCTGGCAAGGTGCCCCGATAGATTAATTGCTAAACAGGTACAAAAGTGCTTAAATGAATCATTGGCAAGGCCTTGCTTGTGCCCTCGTGGATATAGAGCTCGCATTGGAGGAAAATCTATAGCTGTGAGGGAGCAGGGTCAATGATGTTGTTCTCCACAAAGTGCATTGCACTCATTTGTCTGCCTCACGGGTGGCATATTGGCCCGTCAAATAAAATAGAATGCTTCCTGACCATGGTGGTACATCTGATAAAATTAGCTCCGGAACAAGGGCAACGCCTTGATAGTGGTCCGTCTGTCCGGAGGCACTTTCAAACTTTGTGGGGCACTTGGCGGCCTGTTCTAAATCCATACGCTTGTCTGGAGTGAAATGAGCCGTGTTACTTTGGATTGGTGCAGGCCCATCAGCCCCGAGTCACAAACAGCCACGCACTACTGCAGAGCTCAACTACTGGGATGTTACGGCTGAAGACTAGAAGTAGAGGGACTTATCTTGGTTTGTTTCATTTTTATACATGAGACGAATGTCTAATCATGCTGCTCGGCATACATTGTTTTTTCTGGTAATAGGGGTCATTGGATGATGAGTAATCATATCAGATCAGTTTCAAAAATAATAAAGATGGTCCTTTTTTGAAATACAATTAAATGTGCTCTAGGAAGAAACCATATGTTGACAACCCATTGGTAACTCCGGACTGCTAAAAAAAGATCATCATTTTTTGAAGTATGAGGCCACAGAAGCCCCAAGGGAGTGACGCATAATCCACATCACTGTGCATGGTCTGGTTGATGGGTGTCCACATCACTGTGCATGGTCTGGTTGATGGGTGTCCACATCACTGTGCATGGTCTGGTTGATGGGTGCAGAGATATTCTGTCTCAACAAGTGTTTTGGCTTCAAGAGCTTACTTTGAGAAGAAGACAATCTGATGCTGTATAAATAATCTCTTTATCAAACAGATGTGTTTCATCCATCAGAGGGTCACTTTCCTAGAATTCAAATCCGATTGGTCTGGAGATCTCAAGGTGGAGCAGACTGAGATTGAATCCAATCCATTTCCTCATGGACTCAACAACACACTGAAGCTGCCCTCTGAAAAGGGCTGCAGCTATCGAGTCTTTTGATCGTCGACTATTCTACTGATTATTCCGTTGATTAATCGAGTAGTCGGATAAGAAATACGTTTGCTTTATAAATGAGCAACAGTAAATATACACAATTCAAAATGATATCCTTTTTACTTGTCTTTAGTTGTTAATTACATGTAAATTCAATGATTGAGATAAATGATTGTATTTCATTTAAATAATTGCTTTAATTTTTTTCTCAGTCGTAGTTTAAATGATTGATATCATAAGCGGTTTAAAGCTAGTGTTAGTTAAACAGCTCATAATTGTCTCTCGAATATCAATTTAATATTGCTGTTGAAATATATTCTTTACTGTATTTATTAGAATTTCGAGCCAAAAACTTTATTCTACAAGATTACATCTGAACACATAATAAAGTTATTATTTACTGTGCTCAATAGTATTTTTATCGAATAGAGCTTGAATGCTCTATTCAACAAAAAACTAATAATCGATTTACTCTAGTTTCTCCATCAAAATATGCAGGAAACCAAACGAGTGAATCAAAGTGCAACACATGTGATCATTCCACTCCAACTAACTAAGACATTGCATATTTACAGGATTGATCTGCTGTTGGAATGGTCGTTGCCTAAAACAAGTAATAATATTTCAAACAAGCTTTCTTGCTAAATTGCCGGATTAAAAAAGGTTATCTTGGAATGAGGTGGAAACGCACTGTTCTAAATCTCCATTTACAGCTGAGGCTTAAGGTTGCTTTCCATTTGTACACCAACAAATGGCAACTCAAAATTGATTTCTGTTTTGGTATCATCCAATCTTTTAATTAAAAACAATTTGGTACATGTGCAAAACAATTTCCAAAAACAGCATTGGTTCAGATGTTTGTAGATAGGATTGGCGACGATGCCAGAGCAGCCTGGACTGCTTTGGTTCGCCTTTTGTCTGAAGTCAGTTTCTAATACTTCTTGTAGCAGCTGCTGAGAAAATGTAATTAATTAGTGCATTAGTTCCTATTCGGAAAGGATAAGGGAGATAAATATCAATAAAGATTTGATAAATAAGACAGATAAGAGCAACGGATAAGGACAAGATTTATAGTATGTATATTTCGGGAGGGTGAGCGTGGTTCTTATCGAAGCAACAGGGTAATCAACAATGATTCACCGCGAGTCAAATGAAAAGGCTTTATCTGCATGAAATGGTGAAGATTGAATGTGGATAAATGGTGAGCTGATGATGGGAGAACAGTTCTGAAAGGGATTAGAATTAGTCTAAATATATTCAGGATGAAAGTAATCAAGACAAGTCAATGTGCATGCAGTAACAGCTGATGTTTACCATAGAGAAGTATCCCCAACATTGTTTACCATAATATATATATATATATTTTTGATACCTTCTGTGACTAGAATTATACTGCAGAGAGTGAGAACCACGTGTGAATTCCTCCTTTTTTATTTAGAATGTTGCTAAAGAAAAAGCGCATAAGAAAGGAGGTAGAGTTGCTGTTTTATTTAATGATTCTCTTCAATGCAAGCAGATGCCCTTTGGTCATTTTAGTTCTTTTGAATATGTGGCTCTGAACTCCACTCAAGCTTTATTCCTAAACATTTACAGACCGCCTAAATACTGTGCAACCTTCTTTGATGAGTTTACTGAACTGCTGTCTGTAATCTGTATTGATTTTGACTGTGTTGTTATTGTTGGTGATTTTAATATCCATGTTGATAATCCCCAGGACAGAGAGTCTATAGAACTATGTGGTGTCCTTGATAACTATGATCTGACTCAGCATGTGACAGGACCCACCCACAACAGGGGGTACACTCTGGACCTAATCATCACCAAAGGTGTAAACATTTCCAAGGTTGCTGTGACTGATGTTGCACTCTCTGATCATTTCTGTGTTTTCTTTGAGAGTGCAATCTCCTTGCACACAAATGTCCAAACCAAGGTTGTGACAAAGCGTTACATCTCTGAAAACACCAGTGAACTATTTATTCAGAAGTTCTCCTCCACACCAGCCCTCTCTTGCCTCTCAGTCAATGAGCTTGTAGATGGCTTCAATTTTAAAGTAAAAAATGTTATTGATGCCATTGCACCCACTAAAGTGAAGGTTGTCTCGGGTAAGCAAAGATCTCCTTGGAGAAATGATACGCTGGTCAAAATGGAGAAACGAGAGTGTCGGAAAGCTGAGCGCAGGTGGCGAAAAACTAATCTCCAGGTTCACTGTGACATCTATAAAGAGAGACTTCGCAATTATAATTTGGAACTTAGAAATGCAAGGCAGTCATTCTTCTCTGACATCATAACCAAAAACGAGAACAATACACGCGCCTTATTTGCTACTGTCGACAGGCTAACAAACCCTCCAGTGTCGGTAGCTGCTGAGCTCCAATCCACCTGGGCATGCAATCAATTTGCCTCCTTTTTTACTGACAAAATTCAGAAAATTAGACAAGCAGTCAGTGCATCCACATCAACCACAGGATATGTGTTGTCCCGATCTCTGAATAACATCCATTCAAATATCATGACACAATTTCATTCAATCGACCGTAGTGTGTTATCATAATTATGCAGACGACACACAAATCTACATAACTATGTCACCAGGGGACTATAATCCCATACAAGGGCTGGGTAACTGCATTGAACAAACCACCAACTGGATGTGCCAGAATTTTCTTCAATTAAACAAAGATAAAACAGAAGTAATTGTTTTTGGTACCAAGGATGAACAATCGAAAATCACCGCTCAGCTTCAGTCACTGATGTTAAAACCCACAAACCAAGCCAGAAATCTAGGTGTAGTTATGGATTCAGACCTCAACCTGAACAGCCATATCAAGACAATTACAAAATCAGCCTACTATCACCTGAAGAATATATCAAGGATTAGAGGACTTATGTCTCAACAGGATTTGGAAAAACTTGTCCACGCATTTATCTTCAGCAGACTGGACTACTGTAACAGTGTGTTTACTGGTCTCTGTAAAAAGTCCGTCAGAAAGCTGCAGCTGATTCAGAACGCTGCAGCTCGAGTCCTCACTAAGACCAGGAGGGTGGATCACATCACTCCAGTTCTGAGGTCTTTGCACTGGCTTCCTGTCCAACAAAGAATTGACTTTAAAATCCTGCTGTTGGTTTACAAAGCACTGAATGGTTTAGGGCCAAAATACATCTCTGATCTGCTGCTACCTTATGAACCATCCCGACCCCTCAGGTCGTCTGGGACCGGTCTACTTTCTGTTCCCAGAGTCAGAACTAAACATGGAGAAGCAGCGTTCAGTTTTTCTGCTCCACATATCTGGAACAAAGTCCCAGAAAGCTGCAGGTCTGCTGAGACCCTCAGCTCATTTCAATCAAGATTGAAGACTTTTCTGTTTGCTGCTGCCTTTAATTGAATCAGATTCAATTAATATATTCATCAATTTCCTGCATTTCTGCATTTTACTACTGCATTTTATTTCTTACACTGTTTCTTTAATTGTTTTTAAATCTCCTTTTCTTTTGCCTTATATTTTGATGCTTTTAATGGTTTTATGTGAAGCACTTTGAATTACCTTGTTGTTGAAATGTGCTATACAAATAAACTTGCCTTGCCTTGCCTTGCCTAAAGTTGCTGTGTTCATGTCAGCTAACTTATTGGTTTCTTTGAAACCCATTTCCACACTTGGAATCGGTGCACTTGGTAGCAGATGCTTCAATTTTCAGACCCCAGCAGAAGTACACACACAGTCCACACACCCGTGGAATCATGCCCCCGTCAGCTTCGCCTTTTCCATCATACACATATCGATTTACAGGCCAGTTATGAGCTGGCTCTGAAGCCACCTATGGAATTTTATAGAAAACATGATGAACATCATCAACTGGGATTAAACGGTCTAATATAGCACATGTAATGGTGCTAATGCTATTTTAGCTAATGCTAATGCTATTTTCTATTCACAACATTACATCATAAGGCAGTTTGCATAGTTTGTTCCGTTCTTGTGGTTATCAGCAGAGTTGAACGGGATTGTGAAATATGATGAATATGAATGATTGATCTCTAAAGGCTACTGCTTATCATATAAAAGCCAGTAGTTCTATGAGTACAGCCATTTGTAGGTAACATAATAACAGGATTATTAGGGATTTGTCTCATTGCCAACAGAATAATCTAAGTTTTACAGACAAAATGTTTCAGTTTATCGATGAGCATAGGATGCTTGGTTATTAGATTAGAGGCATGTTTATGAAGTAATGGACGCAAAGGATTCCAGATAAAAATGCTCTAAAAGAATAGAAAACCTCTTACAACAGTAACAGTTTTCAAGTTACACTCGGAGATACGGACAGGTTTTTAAATGTATGAAAAACAATAATTGCAGTGTGGTGGACCTCATTAATGCGAGGTGAAGAGTGCTTCATGTGGATATGGGAAAGTAACTGATGAGTATTTATAGAAACTTCAAACAAACTTAAAAGTGTTCCATTTGAAAGGTGTGATTTCTTTGCTTTATTTTTAAATACATCAATGCATTTGGTTGAACTGCTCAGTAACTTGCAAAGCAGTCAAACAAACCAACATGAATAAGAAGTGATAGGATGGTGGATTGTGATCCTGGTTGAAAACAATTGTGATATATTGTTTTGCCATGTGGCCCACCCCGAGCTTGACTTGATCAGAGGAATAGTGTTATTGAGACAAGTCGATTAGAGAAATAAAAGCTTAAATGTGTCTCCGCTCAATGTTCTGATATGATGCATGGCGATAAATCATGTGACTTTTATTCCATTGTGCTCGTGTGCTTCCTCCTGAACAGCCTCTGAAACGTGTTAATGAGCCAGTGCTTTGCTTGCATCATGTTCTCATGATTCCATGACAGTGCTACATAATAGAGATAATGTTTTGTAGTAAACCAATATTAAAATAATGAATAATTAATGTGTGACAGTAGCTGCACTTAACTTCAATATTACATGATGTGTAATTGAAAATGGAGTAACCGAATATATTGTACTTTATGCACTCCACAGCTAAGATGACTTATAAACCACAGTGAATCAGTGGAGTTTCATATTGTAGCTCAGATCATCAGGTAGGATGTTATCGACGAGGAGTCTATAATATCTTGTTCTGGGACCAGGTTTTCATTTCATGATCCTCTGATCACGTACATATTTGGGGACATCTTAAAATGTCACAATCATGTCTTAAAACTGAGCACTTTTAGGTTAACTGGTTAAAACTTTCAAATCGAAGAGTCGGACGTGAATCCAAGAATCACTACGCAGTGCGGAGTAAAACGTTGAATCATGTGACCTGATACCACTGTCTCTATGTCTTCTTGAATGCCATTACTTGTGTCGCTGTAGTTATGTTGCAGCCCTATCTTTTTGAATGTTTATGCATTGATGATGTTTTTACTTGGGCAGAAGTGTTGAGTGTTGATACATGCCACTTGGTGGAGAATGTAGAGCTCAGAGCACACAGTAGATCCTCCGGATTAACAAGCTTCAGCATAATTTAAGAAGCCATTTACTGGAAGGCAGTCAGCTTTCAGTTAGAAATCTCCTCATTAGAGGAACCCCAGAGTGTACGGCCAATTTGGCTGAAGCAGGTCTTGCAACAAAGTGACAGTGAATAGAGATACACAGAGTACGACTGCAGCATGTGGAGGCATCATGGAAGACAGGACAACACAGTAGGCCTACTGGCTGCAAGGTCTATATCTGCTGGCTCGCAGCCTTGAAACAACGCACCGTGAGCTAGAAAAGGGAGGTATGACACTTAGTTGTGTCCTATATGGCTTTTAGCCAGTCGTAATTTACTCTCCAGCTCTCTGCATTACATAACTACCTTATGGAGCGTATGTTTCTTACCTGAGAGTGGTCCCTAGGGAATATGTAGGCTGTAGAGATGCACTAGCAGGCCAAATGAAATGAGAAAATGCATTTCCTGCTGAAATCTGAAATTAATCTCAAAAACATTGCTGAAAATAGATATCCAATTTTTTTTTAAATTGCAAAAAGCTTAATAATTCAAAAAGTTGAAAGATTACAAATATGAAGTTATATCACCCCTCTCCTGAAAGAGCTGAACATTTTGATATTCGAACGGTTTCTGTAGCTTAAAAGAATTCCAGCGGTAGTGATATTTGTTGTAGTAGTGGTATTATTAGCAGTATAAGTATTAGTAGCATTTGAATAAGTACTAGTTGTAGCAGTAGTCGAAGTATTAGTAATTAGAAGTAGTAGAAGTAGTAGTATCAGTAGTCGTTGTAATAGCTGAAGTAGTGGTCGTAGTATTTAATATAACAGTAGTAGTAGTAGAATAAGTAGTAGTAGTACTAATAGTAAAGTCAGTTTTTGAAGTAGCAGTAGTAGTAGTACTAGTAGCAGTCGTACTAATAGCTGTAGTAGTATTAGTACTGGCAGTAGCAGGAATAGCAGTATTAGCAGTTGTGGTACAAATAATAATAGTAGTGGTAGTGGTAGTAATAGTAGCAACAGCAAAAGTTATAGTAGTCGTAGTAATACTATATTAGCAGCAGCAGTAGTAGTTGTCGCAGTATTTGTAAGAGCATTCATTCTTTTAACAAAAAAGCCAAATTTTGAGCTTGTTTAAATACAGTTAATCCATGAGGCTTTTATTTTGAAAGGGTGGGGCTGGGTGGGGAGAGAGGGGGAGAGGAGACATAATCATGAAGTTTGACACATATACAGAGGTTATTAAATGCCTGGCTTCATCACAAGCATTTCAGTTAGAATTCACTCTTTTGGGCTATTGTTTTGAAATGGGGTGTATGTGTGTGGCGGGGTTCCTCTAAAAGTCTCTAAGACCTGAATGACTGTATGAGAGAGAGGGAGCGAGCAAGAGAGGAAAGAATTAGTGAGTGAGAGACACAGACAGAGAGAGAGAAGAAAGAATTAGAGAGAGAGCGAGAGACTGATATCTCTGGCAAACTTTCTCATTTGGAGATTGTCTGATGTTTTATCTTTTACAGCTTACATGACTGTTGTCCTGCTCTGCCATATCTTTCCTCACCTCTCCCTCTTGTGTCACGGTGTGTGTAAATGTCACTCGAATCAGGAAACTTATCAGAATCCTCATATCTGATTGGCCGAGATGCAACACGTAACAGCTGCAACAAATCATGTGTGTGCGGCTTTTATTTTAAAATGAGGTGGGTGTGTGTGTGTGTGGGGGGGGGGGGGAAGACCTCTCTCCTGCTCATGCCAACTTGCCAACATCTTAGTTGTTGTTGGAATGCTTAACAGCATTCCAACAACAACTAAGATGTTGGCAAGTTGGCATGAGCAGGAGAGAGAGAATCTAAGTCAAAAGGAAACAAAAGTCTCAGCTCCGCTATTAGACATATTGTAGGCTTTGTTCATGTGTTATGAATCGATCGATGGACGACGACACTAACATTATAAGTCAACTAAAGCCAACAATAATTAGTTGGGTGCTTCAGTGCATCTGAAGATGAATTGGCGGATCTTAACACAACATCAGTGATCAAAAGTAAACAAGGAATTGATGTGCCTGACCAGGTGTCATGACATGAGCAAAACACATTATATTTTACACAAAGTCAAATGAGACAGTCCTGCAAAGACAACCCGTTCTCACTCCCAACTCTTGATACCGACGCACACTTTAGTGTCTGTATGACACGAACGCCTTTGTAAACCCAGTAACGTCACTAATAGACGCTCAGAGAATTCGGTTAGAGTGGGTGGGGGGGGTGGGGGGGTCATTAATGTCAGTCCTGAGTCAAATGGCTCCTTGATATCGTTAGTTTCATTATTCAAGTGAGTCGTTGGTAACAAGAGTCACGTGAGTCGATAGTATTGTGAGTCGTTAGTATCGTTAGTCACATGACCCTTCAGTATTGTCAGAGATGAGTTGCTAGCCATGTGAGTCATTTGTATCATTAATCACATGACTCACCAGCATTGTTAGTCACGTGAGTCATTCGTATCATTTTCATGTGAGTTGCTAGTCACATGAGTTGCTAGTCATGTGAGTCGTTGACTAGTTGAAATGTACAGAACATTCATCCATCACGACGAGTGTTTCACACCACTGTGTCATCATGTGCTGACCACCCCCATGTCTCACCATATGTGCTTCTCACCCATCTGAGTAATATCTGTGACACTTACCACAATGATCATAATCATCTGTTGATGTATCTGGACTTCATGTACACTAATATATAGCTGTTTAAAAAAAACCCCATTTAAAGTGTCTAATTATAATTACGGTGGAAACAATCTTTTTCATGTAAAACATTCATTTTTTCTGTATTTGTACGGCTTTTCTAAGTAATAACTTGTCAGTCAGACAGCTGTTCCTCAGTTAGATGACGTGTCTATAGATGGTCTTTGTGTTCAGCTATCACTGCTAATGCTGAAGATGCCGTCTTTATTCCAAACAACCACAGATGTAAAAGATCTGCCCAGACATTGACTGTTTAGAACAGCACACAGTACAACAATAAAGCACAGAATCTTTCATGAATGAAGTAAAAATAGAGAGGAGAAATTAATGTGATGTGATGCAATGCTGACGTTTCACCACCCATTTACTTTCATAGTCAGCATGAATGTCTTTAGGTTAATAGCGTTGCTATGTTGTTATGTTATGAAAGTATTCATTCCTGTCTGTAAATAAGTAATCCGCAGCTCAATATCTACTCCTATTATCTTGTTCAGAATTGTTTTATTGCTTGTCAGAACAATAGAAATTGTCAGGGACCATTTTGTTCCCCATCTGTCAGCTAACTCCTTCAAAATAGTTTTCAGCTCAATTAACTGACACTCAAGGTGTTGATTTCTTAATCTGGGAAAGAGATGATTTAAGAAACCAAAGTCCAGGAGTTTGCTAATTAATCCAAGAGGAATATCTTGTTATTGTAATACAGTGTTTCTGATTCTGAGCTCGCTGGCGTTCAGCATGCTGACAAGACATCATTATATCTAATATCACTTCCCTGGTGCCACAGATGAGACTTCATTTCTGCAGAACGCTGCAATGAACCACAGGAATTCAATTGGTGGGTAATCAAACTGGATGAAAAAAAGAGGTTTGAAGAATGTTGAAGGCCCAGTGTGTAGGATTTAGTGTCATCTAGCGGTGTGCTGGCTGATTGCTCCTCTGTTCACTCTGTGTGGTAACATGAGCTGCCACCAACAGAACCGCGGTGACGCTGTTTGCTTCCCTCAGAGGCCATCCATTCCATTATAACACGACATTAGCTTCAATGGAAGTCGTGACTCATTCTAATCTTAGCTGATGTTCCAAAATGATATTTCATTTCCGCTAAGAGATTTCCCAAAATTGTACACACTCGCTCCTGAAATGATAATCAAACATGGTGTCTTACACAACAGTCATTTGTATCATTTCATGTTACAATCATTTTTCTTTGGCTTAACAGTATGAAAAACAAGGAAATAATGTATTAATAATGAATTATCTTATATATAAAAGATGTTTGTATTTTATTCTGAGGGAGTACACAGTTAATTAAAACCATTTCATGTCTTTATTTTGAAGGACTCCTCACATTAATCAACATCTCTGTAAATGTGCCAGCGTTAGCCAGCGGGCTAACTTTCTGCAGTCCTTGGCAAGAAGTCAAAAGTAAAAAAGGATTACGTCCAAAAATAGACATGCATGCAGCTCCATTTACCCTGCACCACAGTACGAGGAGGCGTCAGCGTCATACCGAGTGGACGCTTTGGGCTGTGTGGAGGTCCTGATATTGTGTTGGGTTTTAGATTTAACGCTATACCCGGCCATTTCCATTATACAGTACAGAAGTAAGCTGCTGACAGTGTGAAAAGACACAAACACAGTCTCGTCACAGCTCCACAAGAAGTATAAACTCATTATCTTCTCAAGAACAGCAAGTACTCAAAGAGAATATTGTTGGGCTGGCAGTGGACAAGGCCTGTGTAATTCCTCTTTATGAAAACTCAGACACAGTACATTTTAGACTGTACCCACAGCCAAATAAACTATTGATCTCGTGACGTTTGCGAGTCAGAGGACTCGAAGCGTGAAAAGACACTGAGATGCAGTCACACACTAAAAGACATAGTGTAGTGTTAGCCGTTGCACAGCCCATGTAGACATCTGTATTGATTCACATTTTAAAGCGATCTGTTCTGTCAGACGCGCATGAAACGATGAAAACTCGTCTGACACACGCCAGGTGTAGACAGGCTGTGGATTTATTGAAAACCTGGTCTGATTATGAGTAGAAACTGCACCAACCTGGAAATTAAAGTTTTAAAATAAAGCTGCTGAGGAGGGTGTGTGATCCTGCGCTGAGAATACAAGGGGAACAAATCACTTTTCTGCATTTCTTTACATATCGAATCGGATTCATGGTGTATTCAAACTTACAATAGAAAACATAACACGCTTGCTATCTGACAATGTGACAAAATATAATTTTAATGCACGGCTATATCAATTATGTTTTAGCATACAATAGCAGTAAGGCATTACAGTGATGGAATGCGAGCGTGCATAATTAATTCCAGGTTACATTGAATGGTTACACAAATGCACTTAAACGAATGTGCACGCTCTGACGGAAATTCATTCTGTCGTTTAATCTGCTGCTGCCGATCCTCCTGGTGGAATGAGAGGAAACGATGTGTACATGCAGAAGGACACAAAGGCTCGCCTGTGTCGCCCTCACTCTGCCAGGCTTCCTCTCATCAATCTTACTGTGGAGGGCTCACGGGGAGCCAGCTGGGCCCGCTTCGAGGCCGTGATGCTTGACAGCTTAAATAGAACAGCGGCCATGATGTCCACTCAGTGACAGAATAAGCAGCGTTTTCAGTCTCAATCGTACCTGCGTGATTGCAAGAGCCAGGCCGGGGATTAATGTACAGTACACTCCGAGGTTAGATGGCTGTTTGGTTGATTAGAGGTCAGCGAGGGGATGCCTCGCAAGATGCCGTTTTGCTTCGGACCTGTTGACAGCTTACAAGTCTGTGTGGCTGAGAGCTGTTTTCTTCTGCCTTGTGACTGCTTCAGAGATCAAGAGTGGGGTCGGCAGGTCATCAGCAGGCTAATGCTTTGTGCAGTAGGAAGCTTTCATGGTGGAGAGGTGTGGATGATCTATGATTAACTGAGCGGCAACATCCTGTTCTGAAAAATGGAGCCAATGCAAAAGTGCTTTAACTTCTCATTCTGTCTACTGACCAGCAGGGGGCGACTCCTCTGGTCATATAGAAGTCTATGTCAATCTCTAGTTTTAAGTCTTCTTCAATACAGCATGATGTTCATTGAGTAGATTATGGTCCATTTAGAGTCAAACAGACCATAAAGCAGGGGATGCTTTAGGGCGTGGCTACACGGTGATTGACAGGTCTCTAACACGGCGTAGTACGGTCTGTAAGTCGTTCAGTTTTAGTCTTAAAACTTTAAACCTTCCACAGTGTGTTTTAAACTCATGGAAGTTAATTATAACATTTTAGTTATTTTGGTATCAGTGTACGTTTGTACTTAGCTCCACACTCACTTCTGACGGTGACACACCAAGATGGTGACGGCCAAAGTGCCAAACTCTTGGCTTCAAAACCGTTGTCTACAAACACGTCACAGTAACTATGTTCATATATACAGTCTATGTAAAATACCAAAGGAATACTGCTATAACTACCAATGTTTCTGAGCGTGTCATGCAAGGAAACTAGCATGTTCTTGTAAACATCACTCAAAGACACCAACACTGAACATGCAGTGTTAAAAATTAATGTTTTTCTTTTTTCTCTCTCTCAGCAAAGGGAAATGGGTATATAAATTAAAGCAGCTGACAGTCTCCAGCCAGATGCTCAACAGACTGAGCCTCACACATGGTGAACTCAGCAGCAGCCCCCTAATCCAAACCTTAACCGAGCACAGAGGAGGAGCCGCTCCCAAAATCCCTCAGCAGAGCTGAATAGACTTTTACTGGGAAGTGAACGTTCGCTGCAGATTTCTTATTATGCCGTTCAAAGACGAGTTAAGCATATCCTTTTATCACGCCACCATTGTACATGCAAGTGTTGAATTCCAGATTGTGAGTAACATTTTCTTTCCAATATGGAATTTTAAATCACACTCTACCAATCCAGGTGTTTGGCTTTCCTGAGAGTGATAGAGAGCACAACATGATGATAACAAGAATCTGGGGGGGGCGGTGTTGGTGTGGGTGGGGAGGGTGTGAGGTGCACTATTTTCTCTGACATTGTTACTGCACAATGATAAGCCGTTACACAGGGCAGAGGGGGAATTTGACTGCAGGCGGAATCTAGGCCACGCTTACGAATCATCTTCAATTTCTAGCCTCCCAGATTGCCCATGGGGAGCAGGAAATAGTTGCTCCATCCCCCTATTATAGCCCGGCTTGTAATTAAAGGCAAACCGGATGCTGGTTTGCACACTGCCTGAAATCCTCCTATGCACTTTTGCAGGTGTGGTCAGGGTAGGTGTGTGTGTGTGCAGTTTAGAGGATTTCTGTGTGTTTACGTCCAGTCTGTGGGGAGGAAACCATGTGTGCCGGAAGAGCTAGCCTGTGCCAGTGTGTATTCAAAAGTTGATTATGTTTTTGGCTCCATACTGCTGACAATTACAAAGTCGTTCTGCTTTGGAGAAAATTCTACTAGAAAGCCAATGTGTTCGCATTCACTGTGCAGAGGACCTGCCAGTTTTCCTCCAATAGCCAGACGGAGAAAAAGGCTTGTTCTGAGATGCATTGCGCATAGACATGAAATGCCTCTCACAAAAACACATTATGAATGCATTCTCCATTGTGCATATCTTTTCACAACACTTCCTCCCCAGACAGGAGCACTGAGCATTTTAGCCTCGGTGGATGGCCCTGGAGCTTCAAGTTGTCACGATCAAACGTCCCGGTTTTATAAACAAGAACGCTGGAACAAAGGGGACGATGGGACTTTTCAAGTCAAAACAGCTCAATGTTTTTCAATGAAATCAAAACATTTGCTCCAAACCAAATGTGAAATTAACTCCACCTTGCATATGATGGCTGCTCAAATCTATTTCGTTCTTTATGTGCACATAATTAAATAAAACAAAAGAGAAGCGTGATACAATAACATGATCCACATTCAGTGGTGGGTTCACAGAGGAAGCCTGACTGCTCTATGTGCTTGCCACAATTACAGAAAGACATAGATTGTTTTTCAAATATAAAGAAAGAAGAAAAAAAAGAAATGCAATTTCGCAACAAGAAATATTAAAGATAAAAAGACCAGGGGAGGAGCAATGCATAAAAACACAAGGACAACAATGACAATTATTTGCAATGCTTTCATACACACCATCATATCTGTTTGACAGCACTGTGCGGGAGAGTAAACCCTTTCTTGAATGCAGTGAAAATGTTGTGTGTGTGTGTGCGTGTGTGTGTGTTTGCGAGAGAAGAGGAAGGAGAAGGTGGAAGCTGGTGGACTATTGCATGCAATGTTTCTGTAGGTTATTAATAATAATAGTTTGAATTTCACATTGTGAATGAAGCTTTGAAGCTCATAACTATTTGGTACAATCCTTCTAATTACTCACGTAACCCTAAAGATGAACACTTTCGTTAGCAACAGGAGAACATGAGAAAAGTCATTTTTAAGCTGTGTGATAATCAAGTCGGGACTAAAGATGGAAACACCACAAATCTTCTTAAAATCATCCTACAAATCTCACCATCGAGCATTAAAAACAGTCTGCCACCGACTCTTTCCACAAAGAACAGCTGAACCAAAACTCCTCCCACAATAATCAATCAACCCTCAATCATCTGAGCTTTTGTTAAGACTGTGAACGTAACAGTGAACGGTGGCGAGGAGAGCAGTTACTGTCAGATGATTGATTTGATTTATTGACCTCAGCATGCTCTTGTGTAAAATGCAGCTTACTGCCAATACATCGTGGCCAAGATGTTGACCACTTAGGGTGAGAAGCGTCCAGCGTTGGCCATTGTGAGCACACCATCGGGGGAGTCAAAGTGCACTGCGTTTTGCCATACTTGTCAGTGTACACACACTTATGCACCCAAAGTGTAAGTACAGAAGAATCGAGCCACAGTACAAAGACAAATCTGAGGTTTATTGATTTCAAAATATGTTTAATAACTCGGCAGTTTGAAATGATGGGGCTGACCATTCCAGCTCAAGTTAGTGACCATTCTAAAAAGAAACATTTTGTAATAAAAAGATGGAACAGAGACTGGTTTTGTGTATGCTTGTCCATTGCTGTGAGATATGAAACGGTAAATCATGGAGTAACATAGGTCCAGAAAGTTTTTTCCTTGACAAGGTATGACTTACTCGCCGTAAAATACCATTATTTGTTTGCAACTTTGTTAGGCACATAGATGTTATTTAGAACTCATGTTTCAGTCTTCAGGTCAGCTTCAGTCAGAAGCAGTGACGTTGGTGAAAGCCCTCTCTGATGCAAAGCAAACGTGTGACAGATAATAAATACTTTATTGCAGCATTATGCTGGTGAAGCATCTGTAACACTGATCTCAACGATTCATGCTGTGCTTGACTCATTGCATGACATCACATTTCAAAGGTCAACTCTCAGTCATCAGTGTTCCACTTCCTCCCTTAATGCCATTTGGTTCACTCACTGCTTTGCCCTTCAGAGGCCTGACACACCGAGCCGACTCCAAACAACCTGCTCCGGCAAAAAACAACCGACAGCTGCGTGGCTGCACGTCTTCTGTCACGGGTTGCACATGAACGCATCACAAAGACTACGCAGTCGACATGCGCAGACTGACATGCATGGGTGTTCTGCGCCTGCATGAGAGGAGAAGCAGTCAGTCATTTGTATTGTTACCAGAACGTCAAGTCGTCATGATGTGAACAAAACAAACTAGCCAACTATTCATGACATTGTGAATTTGATTCAAATAAATATAGAATATTTGAAAAAAATAAGCCTTAATATAAAAAATTGAAATTAACTTGGATGTTTAGCAAATGTTTTATTATTGCATATCAATAAATGGGATGTGGACTGTTGGGATCTAAGAGGGGCGTGTTTGGGTTATCAGCATTTAAGAAACTGAATTCTTGACATCAATAGAATTATTAATGTATGTAACAATTATTCATGATTATTAATAACAACGGGGCACCACCCTGCGAACAGGGACCAATAACCAAACGATAAAACTAAGTCTCATAATTAGTGGTCACTCATAATGTCAATAGTCGGGTGCGACTACACATTCAGTGACAGTGAAGGGTTAAATTCGTACACAAGGCTACTACATACAGTTTCATTACGCACATATGCACAAGTAATCACAGACGACTGCTCCTTAAAGTGTAACATAGTTTATTAAATCAAAATAGTAAATGATCAAATCAATTAACATTGCAACCAACAAACGCGATCACACAATCTTATATGCCTAATACCTAAAGAATGAATAAAATGGATGAGGATGTGTGTGTGTGTGTGTGTGTGTGTGTGTGTGTGTGTGTGTGTGTGAGCAAAAAGGGGGGGGGAACGAGGGAACAGCTCAGCGACGTGGGACGTAGTTAGGACGTGGTGACGTCTCTCATGCGTGCGACCCAAAATGGCGGTTAGCCAACAGGGGACCCGGCGTCTACATGTGGTGGCTGTTCAGCACGTAGCTAGATTAGCTCAAAGCTATATGTGTGTGTGAGGCACTCGAGGGCACGGGGTTACCCAAGGGCTGCTGACTATGTGTGTGCAGGTTAGTGAGAGAGAGGGAGCGAAGAGAGAGAGAGGAGAGGGGTCATGGATCAAACTCTGTGTGCGGTCCGCGTTGTAGTGAGAATGGAGAGCGCTGGCCGTATCGTACACAAAGTGCCGCAGTCGGTAGAACTGCCGGCAGTTATGTACGATAGCCAAGATTCCACATTTCACTCACAGAGCTGATTTAATGAGGAGAGAATATCACACGAGTGTGATAAAACAAATGAAAATAAATCCCAAATAAAACAGACCCTTGTCACTGCGGTGAGATGAGCATTGTTTCCTATCACCCCGAAACTCGGTCGGCGAGACGAAGGTCTGGCCACCATAGGTTCAGTCTTTCAGTGATAATACACAAACTCCCATTCACTCGCAGCGAAGGACCTAATGCATACAGTTACAGCAGGCAATACACAATATAGCGGGGGTCCGTGGTCCGCGTTGTTTGCGCAATGGCGCGGTGTAACAAGACAGTGATTCAACACAACAGGATGCGGGAGTAATAACACATAAATGAATAAGCTATGCTAAGCTATGCTAAGCTAAGCCCAGATGCAATGAACCTTACTGTGAGAAGCTTCGTTCGATGGGGCTCGTTCCCGTGATGGGAATCGATGAGTCCTCGAGTGTTGACTCGGGAGCGCGGCTCTCGGAGCGGGCGCAGACTGTGAGTAGCTCGGTCCTCAGGAGTCGGTCGCACCCGGTAGCGTGGCTCGCTCTGGAGTGGACGCAGGCTCGGCGGGCATCGGCGCGGCGTTTGAGCTGGCTCGGATGCAGGCTCGGCTGGGCATCGGCGCGCCGTTTGAGCTGGCACGGATGCGAGCTCCTCGCTGCAGAGGGGAGGCCTGTGGGTTAACGTCGGTGGGGTGCGTCGTTCGTACCTCCCGGTAATCATCGGCTGAGGAAGGGGGTTCGTCCTTGTCTTCCTGCCGGAGGATTTGATGAGGCCTGTGGGTTAACGTCGGGTGAGGTAACGTTGTTTCGTTCCTCCCGGAAATCATCGGCGGAGAGAGGAGGTTCGTCCTTGTCTTCCTGCCGGAGGGTTTGATGAGGCCGCGCGGTCCTCGTGGCTGCGTCGGCAGCGTGATTGCTGGAGGGGGAGAGCTGGATCTTCTGTAGCCAGGACTGAGGTCCATGCTGAAGAGAGCGTTTGTGTGCTTCCTAGCTCGACTGCGGTCGAAGGGGAAAAAGCATTGAGGTGTGAGCAGCAGGCAGTTTTGTCATGTTCCCTCATTGTAGGCTCTCGGTCAATGAGATTGCAGCGGTGCATTCAGGTGACTTCAGGAACCATAGTTTTTTTTTGGGGGGGGGGGAAATTCACACCCTAGTGTGAAATTCCTTCAGAGGAGGTTTGCTCTCATCAAACCACAATCAGGATGAAACCTTTGCTTGCAAAAGGGAAGGCCTGATTCTCTTTGTTCACAGCACATGTTGAAGCCATTTGGTCAGACCCCAACAGGACAAATACATGTATGATTTTTTTATGATTACTCACATCCATCAATCAGTTCAGAAATCATAAAGAAATAGAAAAAGGTGCAACATAAACATTGAAAACATGAACTGGAACTGCTGGCTTAAGATAAACGGGAGTAGAAAACCATTTCATGGCCTTGAAGATTGTTGTGCAACTATTCATAAGTTGCACAGGCTCTGTGAATGAGTAAGGTCTATGTTTGCACCACATACCTCACTTCAGTGGCAGCTACAGAACAGTGTCTGAAATGTCGTGGATTCGTCACATTACCGACCAACACATTAGCAAACGGAGCGGCATGTCTCTTTGTGTCTGACAAAGCGAATCCAGTTCAGTCATCTCCCGCTGCAGATGGGACTGCTTTTTTTAAAAATTCTGATGATGTTATTGTTAAAATCAATATTAAAGCAGCAATTGATTTTGGTTTTCTTGAGCAGCCAACTGTTTGGATTTGAAGTAGCCCTGAGTCATGTAGCTCTGTCTTTGTTGTTGAAAAAGCACATTTCTGCAATAAATTCTTTCATCATTAGAGTCTGGCCTTCTCATTGGAGGACTAGCCTGCTGCAGACCTCCCTATCCAGTTTGGATTTGTTTTACTTCGATACACCAGAAGTTCTTTCGGATCAATGGCATTGAATTATGTGATCTCAGTTTGTGGGGACTGGGTGCTCTCTTCCGTCGCAGCCTCACTTTGGGATACATGGATGTGTTTTTAACTTTGGTACATCTTCACAAGTATGGCTTTATTGGAGATAAAACTTAGCTGAATTTCAGGAGCAGGACCACACCTCAGCCACTCACCCACTTCCGGCCACACTCCTATAACTACCTACCCACTCTAAGCCTCGGCACACTCGCGTTTTCTGCACTCGCAACCGGAACACCACGCAGAGGACGCTGCCAACCGCCATCGAGAGGGTCCGGGCAGCCAAACCCGCGATCTCCACCTCGCCAACCAGCTGCATCCACCCGCCAGAATCTGACAATACGAAGAGTCGGACTCATGGCCGTCCTCCTTTAACTCACATCTCGGTGGCAGAGGGAGACCCGCTACCTCCAGACGTAGACAACGGAAACGTAAATCCAGCTCTCTCCTTCGCTCGCTCCAGACCCAGCTCGGGAACGAGCCTCCGACGACTCTAGCTACCCGGCACGCAGCGCTCAAAGACGCCGCCACCCCCCCGCGCTCCAGCCAGGTCCCCCATCGAAGACGCACCAGCTGATATCTCCAACTGGTCCACAGTCCGCCTGCTAAGAGCATCGACGCAACAAAGCAAACTGTGCCAACTCCTCACAAACTTTCCCAAAGTCAGGTTTGGAAAAAAACCACAAACGTACCTACATTCACAACAACGACCGTGACGCCACCACGCACCCCGAAACTCCGCCCCCCAACCCACAAAGTTCCGGGTTGCCAGGTCTTCTTTCCTCCGTCCCCCTTTCTAAGCTGTCCCCCCCTCTAAGCTGTCCCTTCACTGTTCTCGTAGACCACCTTTCTTCTGCCCGTACCTAGGCACCGGGTTGCCAGGTATTCTTTCCTCCGTCCCCCTTTCTAAGCTGTCCCCCCCTCTAAGCTGTCCCTTCACTGTTCTCTTACACCACCTTTCTTCTGCCCATACCTAGGCACCGGGTTGCCAGGTCTTCCTTCCTCTGTCCCCCTTTCTAAGCTGCCCACCCCCCTCTAAGCCGTCCCTTCACTGTTCTCTTACACCACCTTTCTTCTGCCCGTACCCAGGCACCGGGTTGCCAGGTTCCCTCTCCTCTGTCCCCATCCCGCTTTTCCTACTGCGCACGCTCTTCCCACTATGCAGATTCCTGGCACCGGGTTGCCAGGTTCCCTCTCCTCTGTCCCCATCCCGCTTTTCCTACTACGCACGCTCTTCCCACTATGCAGATTCCTGGCACCGGGTTGCCAGGTTCCCTCTCCTCTGTCCCCATCCCGCTTTTCCTACTACGCACGCTCTTCCCACTATGCAGATTCCTGGCACCGGGTTGCCAGGTTCCCTCTCCTCCGTCCGTCCCCCCCCCTTTCCCGCTTTTCCTACTACGCATGCTCTTCCCACTACGCAGATTCCTGGCACCGGGTTGCCAGGTCTTCGTTCCTCTGTCCCCCTCTCTAAGCTGTCCCCCTCTCTAAGCGCAACGCAGCCACTGAACGCAACAACGCAACCACTGAACACAGCAAGCAACAACGAATCGCAGAGAGAGAGAGGAAAATAAGAGAGGAAAGAAGAAAGAGAGAGAAAGGAAGAGAAAAGAAAAGAAGAGAGAGAGAAAGAAAAGAAAAGACAGAAAAGTAGAGAAGAAAAAGAAAGGAAGAAGAAAGAGAGAAGAGAGAGAAAAGAGGAAAAATAAATGAGAAGAAAGGAAGGAAAAGCAAGAGAGAAAGAAGAGAAGAGAGAAGGAAGAGAAAAAGAAGAGAAGAAGAAAGAGAAAAGAGAGAGAGGCAACGGGACGCAGCAAGCACGGAACGCAAAGCAACAACAGAACGCAGGACGCCAGCGCCCCCTGGCCACCTACTTCCAGCAACCACAGCAACTTGCCGTAGCCGGACACGGGGATGCCAGTGCCCCCCCCCCCCCCCCCCCGCCCACTTCCAGTGATGGACCCACACAATTGGCCAACAACGATGCCGCTCCCTCTGCCGTGTTTTGGGGGGTTTTCCACGACGGTTGATGTTTGCCGTAGACCAGCCTCGGATCTTGCAAGCAGATGCCAAGTCATTTCCCCTCATGTGACGAAATCGGACCAATAGTAGCCACAGCCATCACGTGGGGCCGCGGATGGCCCAGCAAGTCCATCCCTTAAACTCCGGACAACCTAGCAGTCAGTTACCCAATCATCAAATGACGCTGCGACACCCGTCCGCCAAGGGCGCGTCCTCGATGCAGCTCACGTCCGGGCCACTACAATGCCACGGCTTTCTCGTTTCCCATTCCAGGAGTTCAGCCCTCCTGCAGACACCCGTCCAACATCGGTTCGGCCATATCCAACGCCGTCTTTAAACCCACAAATCCCCACTCGATCTTGCCGACCAGCGCACAGGCTTATTTTGGGGGTCTGCAAGGCCCGGGAGCCGCAGTGGATCCTCAGCTAAGCCTCCCCCAAACCGCATCAGGCCAAATCTCCATCAACCATTCCTCAACACCCCAAACAACCGACGAAGGCTCGCTCCGGCCGAGGTGGGGGCCTAAGCTAGTGAATTGGAGATAAAACTTAGCTGAATTTCAAGAGCAGGACCACACCTCAGCCACTCGCCCACTTCCGGCCACACTCCTATAACTACCTACCCACTCTAAGCCTCGGCACACTCGCGTTTTCTGCACCCCACCCTCCCTCCCTCTTGTTAATGGTTATCTCCCCCCATAGTCATCATGCTCCTATCCCATGGAGATCGGGGGGTCTGCAAGGCCCGGGAGCTGCAGTGGATCCTCAGCAAAGCCTCTCCCAAACCGCATCAGGCCAAATCTCCATCAACCATTCCTCAACACCCCAAACAACCGACGAAGGCTCGCTCCGGCCGAGGTGGGGGCATAAGCTAGTGAAACGGTATAAAATCGTTAAGAACACCTACAGGTCTGCTCTGCATTGTACTAGCTACAGACTTAAATGGATGTTGGTGTGTTTGAACTTTATGTACAACAGCATGTTATATTGAGCTTTGAGCTGTGAGGAGATCTACAGGAAGCCATGACAAAATGTGTGATTAGGATTTGTTTAATCAACCCCTCACCAATCCTACCCTTGAAACCAATGTCATATGTCCTCATAAGACACATCTATTGACTTTATTTTGCATTAGAGTTGCGTGTACAGTCAGGTCATTGTGCAGCAGTGTGGTTACAGTGAAGAAGGGAAGGCTTTATTGATTTCTATCCCTGTACTCTTGTTTTGCTTGCTGAGTGGATTCACATTGCCCATCCACAGCTGGAGGGCCTGGTTTGCAACGAGCTGTCCTTGATCAAGGAGGTGTTTGATAGATTCTCAGCAAGTGTTTAAAAACTATCTTGCTGCGTTTGGAAGGGGTGGCATGTCCCTGTTTACGATAAAAGTCTGAATGTGTGGAGAAGAGAAGAGGCGAGATAACGGTAGGGGAAATGAGAAGAGCGCTTTGACAGCGAGCTCGCTCAATGCGGGGGAATGCAGCTGACTTGTGCTTATTTGTTTTACACTGTAAAATGGAGCACTGTCAAGATTCTGCCTTCCTCCACAGAACACAATGTTGGATAGGAGCTGACAGCCTGTGAGCTTATTGCCCACTTCTTGAAAAGCATTTGAAAGGTAATGAAACATATGGTTAGCTGTTTTGCTTGAGGTTCAGACTTGATAAGTGAGAGGACACGTCGCTAATCCCCGCCCCCCGCTGCTATTCTGAGCTACCATGAAAGCTACCAGGAAGATTCATGCTTCCCCTGCTATCACAGTCATAATCTCAGCAAAAACTAGATCAACCAATTTCAGTCCAGTATTATGCAAGGAAAGTCATGAATGGACCCTCTTGCCCACCAGACCATTATAGTCAGTCAATTGGAGTTTGTTCCAAAGTCATTTGGACGCAGCCTCTGCTGTCTTTAACTGAGACTGTAAATACAAAAGTTGGTGCAGCTTCAGATACTACGGTTAGAGACATAACTCATCTGAAAACATAAAAGTTACTTGTCTGTCTGAAGTCTTCAATTATGGTGTGATATTTTGCCAGAGAAAGAGTGTAACAGCAAATCTGGGTGCAATACAGTATCACCGCCAATTAAAAATTCAAATCATTTCCATTTCATCTCAAAGCGAAGCTCTTCCACATCGTTCGCTGGCTTGTCATGTCACTCTGTGTGTGCGTGGGTGGAACGGGGAGCCTAATGGCTCACGCTGCGAGTTTCCTGACAATTAGCCTGTCGTCCATAGATTGATTTGTCTGCAAAATGGAGGTCATGTTGTGAGGCGTCGGGACGTCTCGGCCCGGAGCCCGGAGCACATGCCGTGGTCTTCTGGTGTCCGTCGTCTCTGCTTGAACTCATATGCTTTGGCAGCCGCAGTTATTCTTTTGATGGGTTATTAGATGTCTGCCTCTGATCCCCTGGTGTGTAGCCTGTGTCTGCATGTGTATGACTGAAATATCTTGTTACTTCCATTCTCCCGTAGTTACACCAAAACACAAATGTAGCTGCTTGATGCACAATAGAGGGGAAAAAGGAGTTTCTTTCCATAGAGCAAAAAGTCTATCTTTAATCCCCCGTCACCAGTCTTCCATACAAATCACCAGCTAAACGTCTTGATGTTCTTAAGATCCAACAAACACTGCATTTCCTTCTTTTAAAAGGAAGTGACACTCTTTGATCATTTGCAATATTCCTAAAATAGAATAAAAAGATTAAGTTGATACCAATCATGAAATATCACCTTTGAGAATAAAAGAAAAAATAATCCTAATATTTGTAAAGCTTTGAAGTATTAGATCTTCCATCATCTCTGGTGAAATCATTATGAAACCTCTTTAGTGTCCTCCTAATTCCCACTTTAAAGACAGGTGATGTGTCAGATTGAGGGGTGAAGCAAGCTATTTTTTGTTGTTCGGGGCTTCAGATGGAGAGCTGAGAAACTAGCGAGCCGTTAAGATGCTGATTGGCAGCAGCCGCTGTTTCTTTATGAAACAAACATCTGGTAAAATGTTGGACTTGAAACACAAAAAAACCAGATGAATCTGACAGGAAAAGCATCCAACTGAACGGAGCCTGCCAATGTGTAACCAGCGGAGTCTGCAAATCCATTCCCAGACCTGCCTACACTGGTCCTGTTCATCTCAAATGAATTACTCACACGCATGGCATATGGTGATAGAACCTTTATTTTCTTTTTCATTATCATCTTCTAATGTGCACTTGCCACTGTTAAGGTGATGCATCTAGGTATGTCAGCCTGATGAATGTTCAGGCCACTGCAGTATGCAGGTAGTGTTGCCCGGGAGAGAGAAGTAGCTGCATGCTGGATCTTGTATACAGTCCAAGATACAACAAGATGTGCAGGCCGACTTTCACATGATGGATCGTGGCTGTCCTGCAATGGATCTACCTGCAGAACACATCACGCCTGCCGTCACTTTCTACCAGTGATTGTGGAAATGAAAACTGTGGCACAAAGTCTGGGCCCAGGCCCCCGATGCCCCGGGGCTGGGATTTACTGCAAGATACCAGACGCTGTCCGTAGTAATTCAGATTGAGAAGAGATAATGAAAACTGATTGTGCGGGATGATGGACAGCTGTATCACGGGTAAATCTGTCTACCCAGCCGCATTGACAATTGTGAGCGCCGAGCGACTTCTATTTCTGACTCTGGTAGTTATTCCGCCTCCGTCGCGCATGTTAGTGAGATGTCAAATGAGAGCTGAAACTCACAGTGCTCCGCCGTCCCAGGAAGGATATGTGTGAAATGATGTGGAAATTTCCAGACCAAATAACAAAATTGATATAAGTCTGAACAACACAAGTCTGCTGCTTTTTATGAATATGCCTGCAAAACCAATGCACTAGTTCTAGAGAACAAATCTGCAAGATGTTGACAATAAAACAGATCAAAGTTGAGATAAGCACGACTCCTATTATTTACAAACACTTTTCTTCTCTTTGGTCTAATTTAGAATGAATTGACGAAGGTTTGAAGCCTCAATTACAACAGCTGTCTTTGTGAGGACCAATTGGAGTTTTAGAATGTCAGATTGACAACATTTTGGAATAGGACAATTTCGCCAGTCCTCAATTTGGGGCAGACCTTCAAAGAACTGTTTCAGGGTTCAAACTTTTTAAGGTTCAGGTTACCTCGGTTTACATTCAGGGATCTGGTTTTGATGGTTAAGGTTCGATAAAGGGGCTGAGGAATGCATCATGTCACTGAGTGTCCTCACAAAGACAGAAGTACAAGGTTGTGGATGTGTATCATTGTTTTGTTATTTCACAAGTGTCATGCGGCTGTTTAGTTATTATGGAACAGTGACGATATAGAGTCGAACTTAACTTAGCAACTGAATGTTGAAAATTGTTTCATTCTTTCTCTTGGAACACTTTGAGTGCCCAATGAATGGCAGCATTGATTGGACGTCACAAAGGCTTGATAGATAACAGTGTCTGTTGTATTATGTATCGCGGTGATTTCAGCATACATACAAACAACGGTATGTGTTCTGTGATACATTGCTGTTTACCTTACCCTCACTTGTACAGTATATGTCTATTCAAGCACATCTGAAGTCAATGGCTGACAGAGGCCATGAATACAAAGTATCTGGCACTCGTGTGTGGAGGAGCCACTTGCTGCCTTCGGCCCAGTCAACATGGCTGAAGCTGGTAACATGCCTGTTTGAATGGGATGGACTCCAGTATTGCTGCTTGCAGCTTTGTTGAGAATCACTCCTCCAAACAATTTCACACTCAACACACACAATGTCACTGTGCTTCCTTGAGCTCTCAGCAATACACCCGCAACCTGTGAAGTCGATCAAATCAACATTTGTTTTGAGAAAATGACTAATAAATATGTCCCGTAGATGTCCAGTCTCTCCGGACATCTGTCTTTAGCTCTTCATGAATGCATTGTAAGGAGCGGTGGTCATATTGCAGCGAGTGTCGGAGAGCGAGCTGTGTCCTGCATGCTATTTGACGGTGCAAAGGTTTATAGTAGGGGTCCCGTCTCAATACCTTATACAGTGTGTACATAAAGATCTACGAATAAATATCACCCACAGATCTGATGAACGGCTGGCAGGAAAAGCAAAGGACTTACATACATACTGAAACTGGCACTCATTTTAGGTAGACTAAAACAGTGCCCATTCGTGGCATGGCCGTCTGGAGTACGAGCCCGTCTGGAGTATGAGCCCATTGCTTGGCCCTAAGGAAGCGCTGCTTGCAGTGTCCTCTAGAACCACTTATTGCTCATTGACTCCAGGGAAGTGAAGAAGAGTTCTGTTGTAACGTTAGTAGATTCAGCATCCAGCGGCATAAGTGAACTGCAGTCAATGAGCCGCGGTCTACCCGCTGAGGACGACATGCTTGTCTGCAGAGCCCTGAAGCTCCGCCCCTACTACTGCACAGAGCACATTCTTTTTCTTTATATAAAGTTCAGTAATGATGTGTCGCGTGTCCAAATTGCACCAAATTCGAGTCGGCACTCCCTTTGGGTCCCCAGCAATACGCACACCAAGTATGAAGTAGATTGGATGAATCGTTCTTAAGACATGCAAAGGACGTACCAACAGACACCTGGAGAGACAGATTCATGGGGCAGAGAGGTTCATGAGGCTTTTCTGCCATAACATCCATCTTGTCTTTATCATCATTTATTTCTTCTTTCAATCTTCGGTAACGACGGTGCCGTCAGACCTCTCTTGCCCTCGTTTTCCCTGCAAGGCTCGAGGTTCAAATTAAACCTTGCTAAGGAGGTCTCCAGGGCCAATCAGATAGCAGCTTCATGTATGTGGCAGATTATATTCTGCGACAGCGCCCTGGGGTGTGCAGTTCTGTCTCTGCTCTCCCATCTCATCGTCTCCGACCCCCTAAGGATGTATTTTTGCCACCATATTGTTCATAATGCACCAAGGCCAAACTATCAGCAGCTTGTTTTACAGTCAGTTCAATTCAAAACTTGGAGCCTGAAGCAGTTAGATGTTTTATACTTTGCCTCAAGTGATAAATCAACATGCGTGCTGCTGGACTGTAAGGGGATACATTATGGACAATACCGATTACACTTAATGTCTCACAGATGATGACCTGAGTGGTCCTTGAAATTGCTCAGCTGGAGCTTATGGCTGTAAGAGAAGATGTATCGGAAAACTGCGCCATTTACGTAGCTGATGAATGCAGCACATAGAGTATTCTCTTTAATCTGAGATGCATGTCTGTGGATATAACAGGACTGGACAGGACAGGCGTTGTGTTTCCCTGCCTGGACGGATGCCTCTCGAGGATAGCTACAGAAACTTGCTGAATTATTAACAGCGTTCCATCAACAAACCGACAAATTAGTTATTAACCTTAAAACAATATCAAAACTAACTGCGGTCTCTGCACACGTGATCAGCCAGAATGGAAACAAAAGGCTTCTGTGTTCTCAGAGAAATTGTATCAAACACACAAATGCTGGTTTTTTATCCGGATCTCTCAGGGTGAGAACAGCAAGAATCATGGCAGGATCAGCACTGCAGGCTGTGGCTGTGAAAGTCACAGTGACCTCCAAAATGTGAAAGGCAAAACAGAAGTATTGTGCAGGGAGCTAGTGTACAACACTTAAGAACAACACAACAACACACACAGGAAAATGCCAGTAACTGGTTGACGGATAAGGACTGAAAAAAAATGGAGAAATGCGGTTTCAAATGATTCTTTTTAGTGCATTATGCAAACTTTTCTTGGAGTAAAACATGGATGGAGCTCCTCTGACGCCCGGCACTCCCAGCAGACCAGACTTTCTCAAAATGCCGCTGTCATCTGCATTTCAAACGGCTGCGCTGAGGTGCTGCAAAGGACACGCTTTTCTTTTTCTTCAGAACACATCATCATCCACAAACTGACATAGTGCTCATACCTCCATGTGCTGTAGAAGAAGGGAACAGCTGTTTCACATTCCTACCCACCTGCGATTTCCCCCCCGAGCTGTTTTTGACTGGCAGGTATTTGCACAGACAGACAAATCAAATATCTCGCTGAGGTATCTTTCAAAATTGTAGATGTTCTATGATGTGGCAAATCATCCCATTTCACAAAGGAAGCATTATGATTATTTGTCGACTCATGCACGTTCTCAGTAAAAGGTTCTTTCTTGTTCTGATCATCGTCAAAACGAGTGAAAGGAAGATGTGGTAGTTTATCTCTACCCAACACCCGCCCCCGCAAGTCAATCATCCACTTGTGTGCTGTCACACCGGGCTGGAAGGTTTCAGCAGAATCTATTGTGTGCGTGATAATAATAGTGGGTTGTTAATACAGCACCGACACCTTTTCTAAATTGCTTGGTGCAAACAAACATCAAGGTAAAGCGAAACACATCATGAGACATCACTTATGGCATTTAACAAAAGCAAATATGCAAAGAAGGCAGCCCCGAAGTGTGAAAGCAAATCTGTTATATTTGGTACAAAGAGGCAGAAATATGATTCTGCAGGTGGAAATATTCTTTCACGGGTTTCTTTTATCCAACACAAGGTGTATCAACACTTCTGCAGGTATGAAGAGCGTTCCAGCTGCTACCTCTGTACCTAAAATAACCATTTATTCTAAGAGCTAATTTACTAGTAGAAATGTGGCTTTGACCCTCATGACATGGACTGTTGTGATGGGTAATTGCAGTGTTTAAGGGATAACACATATGACCCAAAAAGACATCTGGCTGAAGATGCTCATGCTGCAATGAGTGTAAATGTATTGAATGGTTTGATAGCAGCAAACGACTATTATCTATCTCGAGATATAGTGGAGTAATGGCTCCATGAGCAGAGAACGAGGCTCTCTGCCTCTCGGTGTGTTGTTATCAGAGCTTCTCTGTGCTTTGTTACATAGCCGGCCCGGCCATGCGTGCCTTATATTGCATGTGAGCGTGCCTTTTAGTGCATGTGAGCGTGCCCTTTAGTGCATGTGAGCGTGCCCCACTGGTGACTCCAGCAAAACACAAAATGTTTCATGTACAATTTTGAGATTTGGGTCTATTTTGCTTCCATAACGTGTCTTCTTTCTGACTTGTGGAAAGAAAACACAGATGTATGTATTTATTTGACAACTATGTCTATTTGCGTCTGTAGATTTCTCCTAAATTCACTGAAGATTAGCATTAGATAACGCCTCATTTAAACATTACATATCAGAAAATACTAAAATAATAATGTAGGTAGTCAACTGGGAAAATTTTATGTTGATTTATTAATTCAACATTTTGACCCTATTCTACCCTTAATTATTGTTGGTTCCAACAATGCAACAAAAGTAGCCGTAATGGTACTCTGAAGTGATCTAGCAGCTTTTAATAAAGCACGTTTTATTTTATGAGCATGAAAAAAGGCAGCTATTGCCAATCCATAAAGTTCTGGCGAGATTAATGGGACGAAAACAAGTTGATGAACTATTTCACTTTACTGAAAATCAAAGAGAAATGTCACTAAAGTAGTTCCATCATTCATAATCGGTGAAACCCATGTATGCTGACGACAGCTGAAGTGTGTAACCTTGTTGAGCAATTTGTGTGATGTAACATCCAGAAAAGGAAGCCAACTTTGTACAAGATATAATCTCCCAGCATATGTGGTGAAATGGGTTCAGAATAGCTGAAATCAGCAGAAATCCCAGAGATAACAGAATGGTGCCGGCCTATATTCATGAAACTTGCCAGGGACTGTCCACTTCTCCGGGGAGGCTTGGCTACGATTGCTGGCAGGACTCACAACAGACTACTGCAATGCTAGAGCCGTGAGAGATGACAACATTTTCGCAATGCTGTCCGGTTAAATTGCACTCTTGATGTGGCGAGGCTTTTGGTTTTGGGTCGCATGACAGACACAAGGTTCCAGGCCCAGATATGGCAGCCGTAAAACTTTCTGCCAGCTCACAGATGAGTTTTGTGAGCCGTGGATTTCTTTTGATCCGCTGCTTCCCCAGAACTTATCTGTCGCACGACACAAATTGAACACGCTTCCCACTCGCTGCTCTGTGCCAGCGCTCTCTACTTTGGTGAACAAGCACACGCAGCAACAACTCTCACTTGCAGGTATCATATTTGTAAATAGAGATGCATAATCAAATGCTCATGGGCCGCTGGAGAAGAAAGTGTTTATCCGACAGTGCTTATAATTGTAGCCCCGGTCTTGAGCTGATTAACACTTCAAATGTTCAACTGCAGCATCTGTGTTTACCACTGTATGTATTAAGAGAGAAGAAGCAGGTGAATCCTCTCATGCTGCTGATTAGAGCTTAGACTTTGTGTAACAAATGTGAGTCTATTAAGTCTATAACAACCCAGTGAGCATTCAGATCATCTCATGCATCACGAGATGTGTCTTGTCAATAAATCCCATGAAAAGACCAAAGCCAACGCTGAATTAAACATACATTAACAAGCAACAATTATATACATTATCAATTGTTTTTCATTGTCTGCCGTTTGGTCTAAAAAACATCAGGAAAAATGCTGATCACAATTTTCTGGAGCCTATGGGTGAGATCTTAAAATGTCTGTTTTGTCTTAGCAACAGTGGAAAGCCTAAAGACAGCTGAGCGACAGAGTAGAGAAGTCAGCAGGTATTTAGAGGCAGAGTGACACACATGGTTGCTTTTGGTCTGCTTTTGGAATTTGTTCACGGTAAGAAACCGCTCACAGCTGATAACGTCATCCTGACCAGCGCCATCGTGGAACTGTAGCCCCCCCCCCTCTGGTCCCCCCTCTGTTAGCTCCATCAGCACTGTTACCGTTGTTTGCACTGTTTGCTATAAGCCTCACCGTTCACATGTTGAGAGCCATTGAGAGGCAATCGGAATGTTCCTAATCTCGTATCGTGCACCTTTAACAACTTGCCCAACTGCATATCTCTTGGTACTGTGAGTGTGTGTGTATTTTGGGCCTATGTTTGAGTTTGTAAATAACAAAAAAAATTAAAAATCCCTCCTCTGGAATTAATAAGTATTTCCCTTTAAACCTGTTTTGTAACCCAGTCACATGAAGTGTTATACAAAGTTTTTGGTCCATTTCCCAAAAATAGACAGCAAAAAAAGAGGCTTTAATAAAGTGAGCATTTTAAAATGAACATGTCTGTTACTAAAATCAGTATGTTGTGAAACTGCCTCGCCTTGTGACTCAGAAATGTGGTGGCATCTTCAGGAACACATCCTAATTCATATAGAGTATCCAGCTCCAAGTTATTAAAAGCAGCAGTACATAAAGTGTGTTCAGGATTTGCCAGGGAGGAGCTGGTGCAATCTGTCTGCGACTGTTTTTATCACAAATCTCATGGAACATTTATTTGAAGCATGTGAAGACACTTTCGAGTCGTGAGACAATCCGCATTTTAGAAAAAATAATTGCTATTGAAACATTAGTTGTGCAGTACCTATCATGTCAACTTTGTTCTTCTGAACAAGTGCTTCAGGCGTTGTTATAAGGTTTATTAAAAATTCCTTTGATGTGCTATTTGACATTCAAGATGTTTGCAACACGTTGCTTTTATGGCTTCAAGTATCAAGAATGCTTTAAAGCAGAGGTCTTCAACAGGGGGTCCGCGAAATTCTTGGTTGATTAGACAAAAAAAATATATATATATATATATATTTTTTTTTTCTCTAAACATGAATGTGTTATGGGGTAGTGTAGTTAGTGGACCCAAACGCACGCACACACAGCAGGTTTACTCCAGCCAAGACTTTATTTAAATGTGCAGGAGGAGTAAAAGAATAAACAAACAAAAAACAAAGACGAACTGTCCAGCAAATTAAAGTCACTCCTCTTTCTCCACCGGAGTCGGGAGGGAAACTCCACCGCACTCAATACTGAAGGAACAGAAAACAAACCGATAATGATCTTCACTGAAATCGGTGTTCAGACTTACGTGACCAGACTGGTAACCGGACGGACTGACGACGCGCCGGTGAAACGCCGAGGTATTTAAGCCAGCCAGCGGCGATCACTGGAATGAGCCACAGCTGAGCCAAATCCACTGAGCCTAAGCAAGGAGAGAGGCTGCAGTGGGGGGTGGAAACTGTAGGCTTGACACAAAAACAAAACATAAGCACATGGCCCACAATAACAAAACAGACAGGGGAAAAACAGAGGAGCAAACACCAGGAGCAGACAGGGATCCGAACAGAATGTGTCCATTATTTAATAGTTCAGTATTGTATGAAAGATAACAGGTATGTGTATGCATGGCAGTGGCACGGCCATCACTCATTTTTGTTTCCACATTTATGTTTAAAATTAAAACATCAATTTGAATATCTATGCATGATTATCATGCAATTGACAGACAATGTTGATATTGGCATTGGTATCAGTTGACAAGGTATGTTTATAAATGTCAGTGGTGTTGAGAATAAATCTCATGTTGAGGAGAAAACTCAGGTGAACAGACTTAGGTCGAGGCGTCAATTCATGCTCAATTCAAGCAATAAGGTTTATTTGTGACAGAAGTATTATGTCCAGCAGTTAAACGTGCACGGACCTAGAAAGTTCACTCTGTAGGAGCGAATGAAAAGCTAAAAGGCGCTTAGACAGAGTGCGCATGCGTTCATATATTAGGTCCTCCTTTTGGAGCCTATTGGTCAAAGCAAAGTAGGAGGTGGATCTGTTTTTAGCATTCAGATGACCTGATGGAGCTCTGGGCATCTCCGCCCACACTGGCTCACGTCCGGGATCCGCCTTCTCTGGAACGTCAGTGTGTGTGAAATGTTGATGTAACAGCATATTGTTATGTTCGGCCAACTAGATAAGCTAGGCGCTAGATATGCAAGGGCGCCTCTTTCTATCTCTAAGATGGAGCAGGCAGTTGAGACTGGTTCTCTGTAAGACTATGTGACATTTAACTGGGGAAAAAGCTATCCTTCAGAGTTCTAGTATTTTCCACCTTGTTCAGGCGAGTGCGAGAGTGCCCCACCTGGCGTTTTTGACCTTCGTGTACTAGAACTCACATATCCGCGTATAAGCTGTGTTTAACATTGAATGAATGTATATTTTATTTACAAATCCCCCTTTTCACACCTGCTAGGTGTGAACTTCTATGTTTTGGAACTACTCATTCAATGGCTGTAACTCGATGTTTAGGTCCCTATCATCTGAATCGTCTGGATCGGAAACTGGTGGGGTGCTATGTCTAGTTCGGGTGTGTGTCTGATTCGGGGATGGTGAGGGAAGAGGGGCAGTTGAATTAGATGGGTGCTGGTGTGTCTGATACTTGGTTTCTAATCCCCAGATCAGTAAGGAAACTAGTATGCCCATTCCCACCCCCATTATAGTTTTCTTCCCACATCCCACCCCTTTCCAGGTGAAGCGCTGCCGACCTCGGTCGGCGGGGTTTGCATAAGGGTCCCCTAGACAGCGTCTAAGTTCCTGATGCATTTTCCAAATTAGTGCGAATTTCTCCCAGTGTTCTGGTTGGTACCGGTGCTGGGACACAATGTGTCAGGTGGTGCCAAGGGGCGCCTGATTTGCCCTTGACCTGAACCGAGTGTGAAGTAACCTCCTTCACCTCGTACGGCCCAGTCCACCTGGGGTCAGTCCACTTGCGCTTGTGAACCTTGACCCTGACCCAATCACCTACTTGTATCTGCTTTCCAGCTGCCGCTGCTTCAGGTACTGCTCGAGTCCTCTCGATCTGCTTGGAGAGAGCTTCAGCAAGAGAAGTTAGGGCACTCATATAGTCAGACATTTCAATCTGCTATACAGCCAGAGGTGGCATATGACCTCCATCTCTGGGTGGACCTGGCATCGGCCGGCCAGTCATGATCTCGTGTGGGGAGAGATGTGTTTCTCCCCCTTTTCCGGACCTCATGGCCATAAGGGCCAGGGGCAGGGCCTCAACCCATGTTAATTTGGAGCCCGCGCAAACTTTGGCAATTTTGGCCTTAAGGGTCTGATTCGCTCGTTCCACCAGGCCCTGAGATTGCGGGTGATAGACTGACCCGAATCGGTGTGTGATTCCCAGAAATTGCTCTACCTGTGCGAGCATGGTGTTGCTAAAGTGTGATCCGTTATCGGAGCGGATGCATCTCGGCACTCCGTAACGGGGAATCAGTTCTGTCTGCAGCCACTTTACAACTGTCTGCGCGTCTTCTCTCTTGGTGGGAATTGCTTCCACCCATCTTGAAAATCTGTCTACCATTACCAAGATGTACCTCTTTCCCTGCACTCTGTTCTCTGGTCCCATATCTGTATAATCTATGCTGATGTCTTGGAAACAGGCAGAGGGCACGGGATAAGATCCCATCGGTGTCTTGAATGGTTTTCTTGGGTTGTGATTTCCACAAATTTGACATTCATCGCAGAAGAGGAAGGATATCGCTTCCATGTGCGGATGCCACCATAGTTGTTTTAAATTGTCCAATGTCCGTCTCTTTCCCTCGTGTGTAGGTCCGTGGGCCCCTGGTAGGAGTGCTGCACACAGTTCTGCTGAGGCAACCACTCTGCCGTCGTGGGCTCTCCACAGACCTTCTTTGTCTTTTGAGGCTCCTTTTCGTGTCCATTCGGACCATTCATAAGGTCCTGCTTTCTTTTGATGTTCTTTGATGTGCTCGATTGTGTGCTCAGGTGGGCCGGATGTTGGCTTCATAACCATTTGGCGAGGTGTGTAGCCTCCAGTTTTCTTGGCTGCTCTGTCTGCCGCGTCATTACCGGCGCTGATTCGTGATCCGATTGTGTCATGTCCTTTGCATTTCATGATGGCCACCCCCTTTGGTAGTTGGATTGCTTCTACCAGCCTTCTCATAGCTGCTTCGTGCTTTATGGGGTGGTCATTTGAAGTGGTGAAGTTCCGTCTTCGCCATACAGGGCCGTCGATGTGGGCCGCTCCATGGGCGTAAGCCGAGTCTGTGAAGATATTTACAATTTTGTCCGTGCTCCACTTCAGAGCCTGAATCAGTGCTTCCACTTCCGCTAGTTGTGCTGAAGCGGGTTGTGGCAGTATCCCTGACTCCACTTTTTGGTGATAGCCATCACTCTTCTGTTTGACCACTGCATAGGATGCAATGTTCCCTTCTTCTCCTTTGTAGCAGCAACCATCCGCGTACAGCCAGGCCTCAGCTGTGAGGTGGGGAGTGTTTTGGAGATCCGATCTCAATTTGTTTTCTTGTACTGCAACTTCCTCGCACACATGTGGTTGTCCATCCGTGAAGTTAGCCGCCATGTTTCTTGTGGCTGGCACAAAGGTGATGTGTGGCATGGTGCAAGTGTGTTGAATCTTTGTTTTCCTTGCGGCACTGAACGTGAATTCTTTACTCATCAGGAATGCCGCCACGCCATGGTGCGTGTGTACTTCCAGTGGATGGCCCTTGACAATATGAGAAGTCTTTTCAATCGCTTTTGCCACTGCTGCAACATATCTTGCGCACGTGGATTGACCATTTTCCACAGCGTCAAGTTTTGATGAATAATACATCAGTACCTGTCTCTCACCCCCCTTTTTCTGGAAGAGTACAGCATTGAGTAGGCTGTCTCTTTCGGAAACATCAAGGTGGAACGGTAGGGAGTAGTCTGGGGACATGAGTGCGGCGGCATGTGCAAGTGCTTGCTTCAAGTGGGAGAAGGCTGCTTCAGCCTCTTTTGTCCATGTGAGGGTGGCAGTAAGATTTCTGGTGCCCACTTCCTTCAACATCTCTCTGAGAATGGTGGTGTTGTTGGTGTAGTCTGGGACATGGGCTCGTGAGTAGCCTGTTAAACCCAGAAATGAGAGAAGAGTGGCAACAGTGAGCGGTTGGGGATGTTGTAAGATGGTGGCCCTGTGCGTGTGTGACAGGCCGATCCCGTCTGATGAAACATTGCGACCCAAAAACAACACTTGGCGTCTGGTGAACTGCACCTTTGAACGTTTGACCTTGTAGCCCTTTTCGGCCAATAGAGTGAGGAGTCGGACAGAGGAATCAAGACAGAGAGCAGCTGACGTTGCTGCCAGAAGCAGATCATCAACATATTGAATCAGAACTACGCCTTCTGGGAGGGCGAGGTCAGCAAGATGAAGGCGTAAGTGGTGGTTGAATAGGCCTGGGGAGCACCTGTAGCTCTGGGGTAGGGAGGCGTATACTGCTGATCATTGAAGGTGAAGGCGAAGATGGGCTGAGAGTCTTTGTGCAGTGGGACACTGAAGAAAGCGTTGGCCAGATCCACTACTGTGAAGTGGGAGTGTGCAGGGCTCAAGTTGCTGAGAGAGAGATGGGGATCTGGAACCGGATGACCTGTTGGAACTGTGATTTCGTTCACGGGGCGGAAATCCTGGACCATTCTCCAGCCTTTTCCTCCTGCCTTTGGAACCGGAAGTATGGGAGTGTTGAACTCTGATGAGGTGGGGTAAATGACTCCGGCTTGGAGCAGGCCTTCAATCGTTGGCCAAATGCCTTCCAGTTGTTCTTGTTTCAGGCGATATTGGGGTCTGTACACTGGAAGCTGCTGTGGGTCTGTGAATGTGACTTTGATGGGTTCCGTGGTCAGGCGGCCAACGTCATAGGCCCCTGAGGTCCACAACCTTCCTGGGACCTGAGCCAAACAGGCAGTTGTAGCTGGATGATCTGAACACGATTTGCCATGGTGACGAGGCAAAGGGAGGTGAAAGTGTGTTCAACAGTGTCAGGGGCTGTCCATCTCCACATGGTCTCCTCCTTGGCTTTGAGCAGACCTTCAGTTGTGGTTGGTTCCCAAGTGAGAGTTAGTGCTCTCTTGATCATAGGCCCCAGACCTCTGGCCTCATGGCCAAAACCAACAGCCAAAGTGACATGGGGTGATGAGTCTGCATCCAGCTGGTACCATGAGCGAAGGAAGGGAGATAGGATGACTCTTGATGCTACTCCTTCCTGGCCACAATAGATGTGTAGACACTGAATGGTGGGTCTAAGGTGAGACATGTTTTCATCCCAGTCTTCTGTGTAGGGGTCGTCGGGATCTGGTGTGACATTTAGAGTGCAGTGGACGTGGTCCAGGGTAGTTTTGTATGGGAAAAGCTGAGTGATTTTTGGTTTGAGAATGTTGAACCAATATTGGATGGCAGGGGTCTGGGGGCCAGTTTGGAGACAGCATAGCCAGTAAACTTCTTCGTCTGTGGGGGACACTGTCTCTGTAATGGGAGCAAGGGAGAGAATGCGTACTGGCATGGACAACGTACTAGTTGGTGGGTTGGACGAGACATGGACACCGTCTTGGTTCATCCAGATGATCAGATTGAGGCGAGTCATCAGATCGCGTCCTAGCAGGTTGACAGGGCAGTTTGGAGCAGAGAGAAAGCTGTGCATGAGGGTTGCATCTTGAAATGTGATGGGGAGAGGGGCGGTGTAACATTGTCGAACTGGAGTGCCAGAGACTCCCACCACTGACACAAACCGCTCCGACAACGGTTGCGTAGTCATCACACTCGAATAGGTGGCTCCAGTATCGACGAGGAAGGTGTGATCCTGTCCATTTACTGAGCACCTGATTAAGGGTTCGCTGGTGAGGCCGAAATGTAGAGTGTGTGACGCCAGTGATTGAGGGGCGTGTCAACAGGGAGGACTGTTGTAACCTCCGGGCCATTGTTGTTGGCTACTTGCCTGTGTGGCATGGTCCCCAAGCGCCACAGCAGACATGGTCCCCAAGGCCTCCCCGCCTTGGGGACCATGTCCCTCATCCCAAGGAGCCTGATGGGCCCCTTGCTGTGGTCTTTGTCCGTCATAGCCATGTCCGCCTCCTCCTCTGGAGTATTGTCCTCTTCCTCTCTGTGTCTGCTGTGGCGCTGCCCTGCAGTGTCTTGCGAAGTGTCCCGGTTTCCCACAGTTGTAGCAGAAATAGGACGCTTCTCTGCCTCCAGGCTCTCCTTGAAGATCCTCTTTGTGTTCCCCACTGGGGACTCCTGTCACAGCTCTTTCCAACATCTCCATCCTCTTCATCATGCCTTTCATTGCTCGCTCTGTTGGGGTGGAGCTCGTCTCGATGGTGCACCCATCATCTAGTGCCATCTTGAATGCTCCTGTGAGCATTCCTCCTTTCACTATTCTCACTGGTTCTTGTATAAACGGATTGTTGGAGGAGTATGGGGGAGTAACTGGAGGGAGTGCTGGATACAGGCCAGTTGATGGCGGGGGAGGGGCCGAGGCCAGAGATGCCTGGCCCGGTTCCTGTGCAGTCTTTTCCAGACCTACCGGGGCTTGTGTGGTAGGGGTGGTGTCGAGGGGGGGGGATGTCGGAGGGGTGATGTCGAGTAACTGATGGGGCCTGGTTTGTTCTTTTCCGGTCAGCATGTCCACCTGTATCCGATCTGTCATGGCCAATTCTAATGCTATCATCGCCACTCGATGTTCCTCTTCTCTGTCTTTGCGGGCATGCTTCAGGGGGTTAACGAACACACGTCGTTTGGTTTGACTATTCTCTGCTGTCTGTGCGTAGGCCACTCGTTTTGTCGAATCTTTGGCAAAGAATCGGAGGTTGTTGGCTGATGGAGGCAGTGGACTAGCCGCCTTCCACCATCCCTCCTCTGTCCATCGTTTCATGCAGTTATCCCAATGAATCTTGTCTCTTTTCCATGCAGTCTTGCCTCCTGTCTCTGTTACTGCTTTTTTTCAGTTTTGCACGCAGTGCTTCTGAGTAGCCACCAGATGGAGCCACAGCTCCAGCCATGTCCTCTTGTGTTCTTCTTTTCTTGTTTTTTTTTTTTTTTTTTCTTCAATCAATCTTTTTTCAATTCCAATCCTTTTTTCCAGTTCCAATCCTTTTTTTTCAATTCCAATCCTGTTTTCAATTCCAATCCTTTTTTCAATTCCAATCCTTTTTTCAATTCAAAATGTTTTAGATGCAGTAATCCCGAATGTCCAACAGAGGGATCCAAAGCTCCTGTCAAATGTTCTTGTGCCCTCTGTCCCTGGTTGTTATCTCTCCCTGCCTTGGCAGCAGCTGTCTTCCTTATCTAAGATGTTCACTCCCTTGCCTCTGTGCCTTTGCCTGCTTCGCTCCTAAATTTGTTCACGGTCCCTAAGGAACAAAATTCCCAATAAATCTGTAATCGTCCTAACTCTACCAATAAAACTGACACGTATATTAACCCTCAGCTTCCCTCAGTCTATCCTAGTGTTTTGTGTTTCTGTGTTTGAGTGCAAAGTTTGTGTCTCATGCGTGTGTTCTGCTCCACTGACCGTCAATCTCTGAAAAGCACACGAACCTGTGCAACACTTCAACTCCAAATCTCAGCTGTCTCTCACACATGTACGCTTCACGCAATCACTCTCATCCATACCAGATTGAAACCATACACTGCCGTCACTGAAATACGCACAAATCACATATAGATCTGTTCTTATAGCGTTTTCACGAGCACGGTCCCCGAAGGAAATGGATACCTCCCTGAGGCATTACTCAACACTCAATCGACCATACACAGCCGTGATTCCACAAATAATCGCACACAGACCTCGTCAGGAAAGATCTATTGATCTTATTGTTTACAGTGTACGCCTTGTGCGAACACGGTCCCTAAGGAAATGGCGAATTCTTGTGCTACAATTGAATCGATGTCTCCCTGAGATCATCTATGCTGCATGCAAACCCATACACTGCCACTTCTCCAATACTGGTACACAAACCTCATCAATTACATCAATTTGACCTCATCAATTTATTTTTCTCAATTAAAATTCTCTGGATGGATCTTCGTTTTACAGTGTACAACATGCATGAACGTGGTCCCTTTAGGAAATGGCGTTTTGCAGTCTCCAGACACACTACTTTCACATCAGCGTATTTCAACAACAATTTCTATATACTTGATCCAAACCTCAGTTTGCAACTTCGCATAAATCAACAGTGTGGCCCGGAATTCAGTCTTTCAGACCGTCATTGGTCAGCGAACCGAAGCTTTCGCCACGGCTGTGTAACCTCCGAACAGTTATCAAGACTTACACGGTGAACACGATGCCAGTTTATAGAACTTGCAATCCTTAATTTCTGTTAGATCCACTCACACACATGTACATTCTATGCTAAAAAACCCCCACTGCTGTCATAACAATCCTGTCACAATGCTCGGCAATTTATCTTTTAAAAATTTAGTCAATGCAATTCAATACTCACACCCGGTACTCCTGATCAATTCAATTTGGTTTTTTCCTATATACAATTCTGCAGAATTCATTTAAATAGGCTCTGCTCTTACCTTTTGATTCAGCGCGCTGTTTGATCAGTTTCCCGAGGTGATAAGAATCGCTCCGGCAGGCCTCCGGCCTTCCCAGCCTCTCGGGAAAACACCTGTTGTTTTGTCTGTGGACAGAAGAAAAAGTCCGTCACGAGATGTATCTCCTACTGATCGTTAAAACCATCCTCTGCTACCATGTTGAGAATAAATCTCATGTTGAGGAGAAAACTCAGGTGAACAGACTTAGGTCGAGGCGTTTAGCTCAATTGAAGCAATAAGGTTTATTTGTGACAGAAGTATTATGTCCAGCAGTTGAACGTGCACGGACCTAGAAAGTTCACTCTGTAGGAGCGAATGAAAAAGCTAAAAGGCGCTTAGACAGAGTGTGCATGCGTTCATATTTTGGAGCCTATTGGTCAAAGCAAAGTAGGAGGTGGATCTGTTTTTAGCATTCAGATGACCTGATGGAGCTCTGGGCATCTCCGCCCACACTGGCTCACGTCCGGGATCCGCCTTCTCTGGAACGTCAGTGTGTGTGAGATGTTGATTCAGCAGCATATTGTTATGTTCGGCCAACTAGATAAGCTAGGCGCTAGATATGCAAGGGCGCCTCTTTCTATCTCTAAGATGGAGCAGGCAGTTGAGACTGGTTCTCTGTAAGACTATGTGACATTTAACTGGGGCAAAAGCTATCCTTCAGAGTTCTAGTATTTTCCACTTTGTTCAGGCGAGTGCGAGAGTGCCCCACCTGGCGTTTTTGACCTTCGTGTACTAGAACTCACATATCCGCGTATAAGCTGTGTTTAACATTGAATGAATGTATATTTTATTTACAGTGGCACGGCCTCCCTACTCATTGTACCTTGCACATGTTTAAAATAAAGACATGAATATATGAACCTGTGTATTATTAGAATAGCTTAGTATTGAATGCACAATAAAGAGGTATGTTTATACATAGTACTAGGCCCAGTTTAATATAAAACACAATTGTATACAATATATATAGTCGGGGGTCCCTGCTCCATCTCTCTATCAGTTTGAGGGTCCTTGGCCTGATAAACGTTGAAGACCCCTGCTCTATAGGGTTTAGGGCAAGGGTCTCAAACTCCGAATTCGGCCCGCCACGTCATTTTATGTGGCCCGCGAATCCGCCAGCAAAAAAAAAGAAACCTCTTTACCTCCGCCAGTAATGGAAAACAAAGCCTTACTTTGATTTTGCTGTTCTGGGTTGTCATGTAAGTGTTTCGATTATTTCCCAATATTCAATGTGCTGATAAGAAAACTAATATTCTATGAAGTGATTTTACTGAGCCATTGGCATTCTGCTTTGACTATGCTATCATCAGCCCTCAGTACCACCATTATTGCCTGCCAGTGTATCTGCTCATAGGCATGTTTTGGTGAAATTGTAACTAAGGAGTGCATCATGATTGTAAAAATTTAAAAATTTTGCAAAATACTGCAAGCCAATATGGAATATTGAAGTCTATAAGGCCGTAGCTTACTTCAACAACACAGACACAGGTCGGCCCTTTGAAATGGGCATTTATTGTTTAGGCACGATACTACTTTGGAGTACTTTCACACAGAATGCTAATTCTACGCCTTGTGGAATGGACATAGTCAAAACGTACAACAACATGAAGGAGCCGTAGTAGGAACCAAAACTTTATTACTCCTTTCAACCTTGACAAATGCAGCGCAAATCCACTGCTTCTGTTCTTGCGTTTCACAATAAAAGCCCTTTTAGAAACTGCATAACTGTTAACCAGAGGGAACTCAAATTTACACAGAGCATTTTGCTACAAGGAAGCTCAAAACATTTTTTTTCAGTAACTTGGACTATACAACGGTTTAGCTCAGACGGACTCTCTCTGCTGTGGATCAATAGGATCCTGGTAGTTGGTCCTCTGCCTACAGATATCTATCCCAAATGTTTGTGAAAAGGTATCGTATTGATGTTGGAATGGGAAAGCAACTGAATTTTAAGATGTCTTACGGTCATTGTTAGAGCAATTTTAGCAAGTTAAATATGGCGACAGTCTGGGATGTAAATCTTGAAATAGATTTATTTCATAATCTGTGTGCTTGTTAGGGACACATCAGGCAAGGACAACAATGACCCCGGTTATGAGAGTCAACTGTATCTCGGGTATTCCCAACACAATAATTAAGAATGAATTCAATATTCTGTACTGGAAGGGTTGCCAACTGTCCCATTACATTACATTACATTACAGTCATTTAGCAGACGCTTTTATCCAAAGCGACTTACAATTCAGTGTCCCGTATCAGCCAGGATGTAAATTGGTTTGTCCTATGCGGGACCTCCCTTGCTCAATATTGCCCCCTGACCCCTTGAGGCCCCTCATGTGCATCAGTTGTGTTTAGCAATAACACTTTGTTTCATCACTCAAATGTGGTGAAGAAGATGCACTTTGAATCAACGAAGCGTTACATGATAATTACAATGAATGTTTTTAGTACCAATGACTGTGAGCATATTTCTGATGATCTGAAGGTGAGCCTGTGTATTTCTCTATAGCAAGTCAAATAGAAATAGCAAGATGATCTCAGTGTGCGTGAGATATATCTCTATGAAGACAGCACTGATGCACTGTCTGGAAAAGCATGAACTAAGAATATCAGTGAACTGTGACTTGTCATGGAAGGACTTCTCTCTGGCAGCGCAAGAGGTCAAAGGACTGTTTGAATCAAGAGCAGCGGAACATATCCATGTAAAAGGTAGACCAGCGCCATGATGCTCTTCTTCTCCTCTATTACATTTGAAGCATTTGTTTTTTCTTGCTGTAAAGGTCCAAATATTAGATAGCGATAGAGAGCTACATACATACTGAATGGAATATACACATTTTAACCTTTTTAAAATATAATAAGTATAAGAATATACACTGTTTATTCACACAATATCATACCTGCACCTCTGTGGCACGCCACCGTTTGTCCCTTAGATGGTCGTGAGAAGTTGACAACCCTATCTATGTTACGCCTAGACCAGGGGTGTCAAACTCATTTCCACTCTGGGGCCGCATCAGCATCACGGTCGCCCTCAAAGGGCCGGTTGTAAATGTAAGATGGTGTAAATGTAACTTCTCCTAATATATTTAGTTTAGTTTCCCGGGATATCTGTGACTTCCACAACACCTACTAAGCAGAAATAGGTTCTTTTTTCCATGGTTAATGGCGGACAGTTGAACGGCTTTCAGGGCGATAAGCCACGCCCCCTCTCCGGCGCGTCCACTGCGAATGAACACAAATAGCCCCCGGCGAGACCGGCGGCGCGAATGGTCAACTTAAATGCTTAAACAACTAACTTCTCGCCTCAAAACATCCTAAAATTACTTTCTGTGACTTAACAACAGTAGTATTTTGAAAGTTTCAACTTCCAGTTGTGTGATTTCTCCTCCGCCATTGTTTACTGTTGCTGGTACAAAATGCATTCTGGGATATTTGGCTGTCCCAAGTACAGACAAGTCACCTCCGATGCATCCCCGGTAAAATGGGCGGAGCCACATCCGGGCATTAGGACCGTGCTTGGCTCGATGTGAACTTTGAATTGGAACAGTACTTGGGCACTGATGACATTTCACAAGTCCACGAGTTCACAAGTGCAGAGAAGTACGCATGTTGAGAAAGGCACGATCACTTGTTGGAAATCCTCTTTATGGGTTGTTGCATCTCCTGTCCACCTGTTGTGATAGTTTTAATGTCGGCACACATGCTATCTCATCACTTCGACTTTCTATCTCATAATTTCGACCATGGGGATATTTTTATTTTCACATCTAACTTTAAATTTTTGTAAAAAAAAAATTTTTTTTTTTTTTTTTTTTTTGGCTGGCGGATTCGCGGGCCACATTAAATGACGCAGTGGGCCGGATCCGGCCCGCGGGCCGTATGTTTGACACCCCTGGCCTAGACCTTCTGGGTAGTGTTTGTTGCCACAGTCTGTTCCTGTTGTGTTGTCTATCACTCACCTTGTCTCTCGTTTCAGACACCCCCCCTCCCTCGTGTGCCGTCCTCCTGGGTGATTACAAGCCCCGCCCTCATTGCTTCCACCTGGGCCTCGTTCCCCTGTGTATTTAGTCTGTGTTTCCTCCTTGTCCTGTTTTTCTCGGAGATGTTTGAGGAGCGTATCAGCGATATTTCCCTGTGTGCCTCTCCTGTGTACCGAACCCTGATCAAAGTAAAGAACTTGTACGTGGAACCTATCTACCTCGCCTTGAGTCTGCTTTTGAGTCCTGCTCCCTGTGGGCCCCAGACCCCCCTAACAATCTACAGGTCATTTATCATTTATGTAATATTTTAGATGGCAACCCATAATGTATTTGTATCATACAATCAAAGTGGTATCAACTATACAAACAGGATTTCACTATGGTTTAATGAAGAAGAATTTTATTTTTGAAAAAGCGTTGGTAATGTGAAAAGAAGGCACACTGCAACAATGGATAAAAGCAATTACATAGTGAACCAGAGTTCTATAGCAACAATGCATCATTTGAAGTGGAACTGTTTACATGCCAGCCAGCCATTACGAGTGCCACCAGTGTATTTACCACGACAGAGCTGCATACGCTCAACACTCAATTTACATTCCAGCAGCACGGCTAGCAGGCTGATTACAGCTACCGAGAAAATATTCTGAATGCCCTACAGCTCCACTGAGGAAAATGAGACACTTGAAACATGTTTTTTAATTATTATACAACATTGGCTTGGTTCTTAGATAAGGCCATGAATTCCTCATGAGTAATGTGCAGGCATTACTTCGTAATAATACAGTATACATCACATTAAATGCTGCACAGCGTTCATGTTTTTATGCCTCCGAGTCACGTCTGTCTGTCCATCAGTCCGATTCTCGTGAGCACGGTATCTAGGGATGCATGGAGGGAATAACTTCAAACCTGCTACAAACGTCCACCTGAACTGGAGGGTGAACTGATTAGAATTTGTTGGTAAAGGGTCAAACGTCAAGATCAGTGAGACCTCTCAATGCACGTATTAGGCCGTAACTCAATAAATACGCTAATTTTGACCAAATTTCACACACATGTCTATTAGTACAAAAGTATGAAGTGGATGTAAACTGCAACTTGACTGGTTGGCGGAGGCATAAAACAGAGGTGGGAATTCTAGTTCATATTCATTTGAATGGCCAGGATAACGAATATATAATTATTATTAACAAACGTTATGATATAACATACCACTGTGATATTTGTCAAAAGATCCTCAGGCAGGAATACTGACCTCAAACATGAACGTTGTAATGCTGCGTTCACACCCAACGCGGTGTGAATTATTCGTGTGAGTAGATTACATACAAAGTCCACGCACAGACGACTTCTATTTCCCATCCAAGTCGATCCACGCTGGTTACAAGGACAGCAAAGTCCCTGAACGAACTGAAGGACATATCTCTGACACACAGAGAGTTTCGTCATCGCGCAGCACAGAGCTGCGTAGCCTGAGTCAGCAGAGAAACTCAGAAGGACCGCATCGACCGCCATGAAATCGACTCATAGTAAGGCAAAGAGAGTCTGGGCAGATTTAGTCTATTGTGTTTATTATCTTGTTTGTGTTGCTTGTTACTGTGTCATTCTTATAAAGTGGCGTGTGTGCTCAATAATCGCAGAGATTAACGACCGAGATCGTTAATGTTGCGTACACCGCTAGTGAGGCCGGAGGTTGTTTCTCATCAGTTCAGTTGTGTTTCTGTAGATGAGAGAGCAATCTTCCGTACTCCATCTGCTTTCTCTCCTCTTTTACTAACCCACACACACATATAGCTTTAAGCTAATGTAGCTATGGGGTAGAGCTAACTGCTTCAGACACATGTAGATAGTGCGACCTCTCTTTTGTCTAACGCCATGTTATAGTCCCGCGCCATTTTGTAGTCTCGCGAGGTGGTCACGTGCAAACTCCATTTTGGTAGTTCGGCCTATCTTCAACGTGTAGTTCCATGTAACGTAGCTACGTTTATTGTCTGAGCGGTGCTCTCGCTTCTTCCCCACACACAAGCATGCACATACACACACAATCTCCCTCTTACCACAGTTTTGTTGATTTTAGATAGCGTGCTCATGAATGTATAGTTTTGTTGTTCGTTTTAGATATTGGTTGACTAGATCATTATTATTGGAATGTAATAAACTCTGTTGTACTTTAAAGAGCAGCTGTCTGTGATTACTTTCTGCATGTGTATTTTGATTATAGCTGATATGTGGTCTGTGCTCGTACTCTACACCTTCACTAGTCCGTGTTCGCAGGGTGGTGCCCCGTTTATTATTAATAATCATTGATCATTTTACTGAATAATTCTATTGATGTAAATATTTTAGTTCTCTATATGCTGATAACTCAAGCACGCTCCTTTTCGTTCCCAACACCGGGATATCTGAGACCTCCACAACAAGTACAAAGCAGAAATAGAGGTTATTCTTTCCATGGTTGATGGCGGAAATCAATGGTTTAAGTTAATAATGGCTTCCATTGCAATAAGCCACGCCCCCTCTCCGGCGCGAATGGAGCGATTCACGTGAACGACCACAAATGGTCCCCGGCGAGTAACGGGAGTAACGCGATTAACGCTGCGCGAATAATTCGCGCCGCCTTTGGTGTGAACGCAGCATAAGAAGAAAAAAAGAGAATGAGACAATGAGTGTTGGTGAGAGACAGATGGCACATGACCAGGTTGTCACAGTTACTCTGCCTGACCTGATTAGACTGCGTATCATTTGGACCTTGTCTGACCTGGTCCAAGCCTCAGAACCAAGTTGACCTGTGACGACCTCTGTGTTTGGTATCATTAGCGAGGACTCCTATCAGCAGTGTAGACTGAGATATAATTACAGATATTATTACCCAATGACATTACATGATCAAATTAATTTGCATTTCATATCTCCACTGTGCATATATGACCCCTGTCTCTCACTGCCCCACAGATGCACAGTCTACTTCTTTCTTTCTCTCTCTCTCTTCAGGGAGTTGGTTAGATGGTTATCAATTGATAAAATTACTAAACATTTGCTTCATAATCAAGAGCTACAGAAAATATACTTGAGTGAAGTACAAATGATTTATATCTGCGACAGCAATTAACATTATATTACTCTTGCTAATAGCCAGCTGGGTTGGACTCTCCATGGATGATCAGTGTCCTGGCTTCTTTGCTTTATTTTGATTGAGTAGAACACTTGAAACCCTGAAACCCTCCTCTAAAACTTCTCTTTATTGGATGGAATTCAAAGTGGCAGAAAAGAGAAAACGACTCATAATTTCGTTTCCTCCTCCCTGTCACCAGACAAATATTTTGACGTGAAGACGGCAGGAGGCTGCTCCAGGAGACGGGCCCTCGGTAAGCGGTTAGCTTTAGCAACTAGTATTCAGACAGCTGGCTGATGGAGCGCTGGGTCTAACCTGCATAACAGCAGCAACAGAAAGTGTGCTGATCCGGCCTGGAGTATAGACGGCCTACTGATTATATGGAGAATGAATCTGAAGATTTATTCTAGAAATGAATGTATTGTATATTGGGGGCGACTGTGGCTAAGTGGATAGCATGTCGATGTGTCCTTGAGCAAGACACTTATACGAAATATTGCTCCTGTAGTTGTGCCTAAGGTGTAGACATGTGATAGACTCTGAATTGTAAGTCGCTTTGGATAAAAGCATCTGCTAAATGACTGTAATGTAAGCTGTACGGGCTTTGGATGAGCTACAAGAGTTCCTCGCACAACGGAAAGGGATGTGTTGTTGAAAATCTCGAATCTCAATATAAATGCAGCATTGACATAACATTCAGCAGCATATCTTATTAACATCCATAGGAGACAAAACTTGTAGCTTGGACTGTGAATCCATTTGACAAAGTCAGGGCCCCCACCCCAGTGACTAACACATTCAATGCAGCTAACTGAAGTAAAGACACAGAACATTCTTACATTCCATTTCATTCAAAGTGATTCAAGGGTTTAAAAAAGGAATAAAGAAAACAAGATAAAGATGAAGAAATCAAAAAACAAAAAAAAGGGCAAAGTGCAATCTTAAGTAGCCTGAAATTTTGATAACTTTAAACTAATTTAAAATGTGTCAGAGTTGGGATGAGTCTCAGATCCTCTGTAAGGGTTCTCTTCACTATACATGCAGCATTAAACTTAACCCGGCTTCAACCTGTTTTGTTTTATGTCTGGAACAGTTATCAGACTGCTGCCAGATGATCAGAGAGGTCTGGAGGGTTTTTATTCTGAGAGAAAGTCAGAGATGATCAGTGAACAAGAAGCAGTGGTCCTTCTACATCCAACTTACAGCATACTGGAAGCTGTGATCTGAGAGATGCTGCACTGCTTTCAGCTTTCTGACTTTGGAAATAGAACTTCGTCAGCAGTTGCTGTTAAAGTTCCAACATGGGTGGCAACACTCTTTAACATCTGTTGTTTTTTGTCTCCGTCTGCCTCATAAAATTGAATGAGAATAGAACGGACATTGAACTGTTTGTCTTGGTCATTTGACTGGTATAAAAGAATGGTGATAGTTGGTAATTGGTAGCTAAAATGTGTGCTGCTCCGCCACAAAACTGGCAGTGAAGGTAGTATGTAGATAAACTACCAACACCACTACTAGTTAACTACATCTCTCAGTATTGTGATGGTAGCGTAGCTATTTTCTGAATCAAATAGCTTTTCAGTAGCTTAGCTCTTTTATCGATCAAGTAGTGCGGTAGCGTCCACACAAGCTACATTTCCCGAGGCATTTCTGAAGCTGAAGTGCAGCTGAGCTTTCTTTATGCGGTCTGAGATAAAACAGCTAAGGATCAGACAGTAAGTGACGGCGCCGCCATACACGGACATGAAATTGCAGCCGACAGAAACCCTTCCTTATGGATGTGACATCACATACCAATCCTTGGACTATGCAAACTCCCTGCGACAGGGAACAAAGACACGAGAGCTTGTGTTGACTTGATGGAAAATTGGCCTTCAACCCACCTCTTCTTATGTTTCTATACCTCTCTGAATGTCCTTTAGAGACATTACCTGAATGTGCAGACTGACTGAGATGTTATCATGTTTTACACACAGTAGGAGAGATAAATATTGCAAAAGAAAAAGCAACAGGTATGCGCCTTAGTCCGTCTGTCTGTGTGTTTTAGTTAAAATATTTTCACCTCTGAATCTCCATTATTGATGCAATGTAAATACCTCAACATGATATCATAGAAAAGACAGGAATACGCCTGAAAACCATGAGGTGGTCAAGTGTGTTGGATATCAACATCACTTGCAATATACATGAACATGCTGTGTCTGAATTTATTTCATGTTATTTAACAATAACAAACTGTGCAATACCTTTCTGACTTTCGTCTTCCAGTAGTTATAGTTCATGCACGTGCTGTACACTGGAACGGAGAAATCCATGACAGGATTTGTGCAGCAGCTTGCTGGTGGTTTCCGATATGAGGGACAGCGCCTTTAATGCATCGCCGACGATACCCATCCATGTTTTACTCGGTCAACAAAAGTCTAGTATCGTATTCATGGAATTAGTTCCAGCTAACGTTATTTTACTATCGAGCTAGCGAACATCCAAAACATAGTAGCTGAGCCTATTGCTAGCCATAATGATACTGAATAATAGTGTGTTCAACTGTACATGTCAACATGATGTTTTATAAACATAATATGAAGATAAAGATTGCGGTGAGAGTATTTATCCATCATGAAATTGAATTCTAAAGAAAGTGCATTCGAACAAAATGCATGATGAGTGCTGTACAGTACTACACGTTATCACTACCAACTCCTCAAATACCGATGTACCCCTCAGCGTCTGATACCAATGCACGCTCTCACCTCTGTATGCGACGCACACAGTTAGTTTTCAACTAACTCCAATGTGAACCCATCCACGGCATTATTAGACGCTCAGAGAAACTGACGTAGTGTAATGGGTGTTGCCCAAACCAAACCAAGTAATACTGAAGACAAAGTTAAATTTGCTGTATATAACGAGGATGTTTATTTTGAAAAATTAAGAAGAATAGAGTCACTCAGCGAGCATCGGCATTTGATGAGTTGGGAGTGAGAAGGTGTTCTCTAGTAACACATGCAGAAGTCTTTCTTTTCATTCAGTCCATCCAAAGGCACATGCCATTCTGTTGTTCACATCCATGTAGCATATTTGACTAGTTTGGCTCTCAGATGAGCTTCACATTCAGGCATTTTGCCCACCAGTGCAGCGGTGGCCGGTTTTGGCTCAATTTGAACACGCTATGAATGCAAAATATCTCAACAAAAGGCTTGTATGATTTGATGAATGTGTGTAAATGCTGCTCACCACCTATTGTTCAGATTATCACGTTAGCCTAATTCTGAGTGGCTGATGCACTTCTGGTTCCTATTCACTTCAGCACCGGCTGATATTACAACAGGTCAATGACAGTCATTCAATTCCCACTTCAATTCATGCCATTCCACGTTGTGAGGGGCTTGCTCATGAATTGGCTTGGATTGCGTTTGAGGCTGGAGAAGCAGCGATAGAAGGTCCTTGTTAGTGTAAGACTCTGAGTGTCTGTGACATTTGCCTGCTCTTAGCATGTGTTAAATGTTTGTTTCTAACTCGCATCACTCATAAACCTTTTAAGTTCTCTTTTTTTCCTGTTTTTTGTTGCTTCAAGCTGTTTTTCAGGAGAACTGACTCTAATGGTCTCATGATTGCATGCACTGGCCATTATCAAACTGCCAGTATGCACTTAAAGCTGTCTGTGCTTACACCCACCATTGTAATGATGAAGAATCCTTGACATGAGTTCGGAGGCTGCCCACCAGTTATCCGTTTCTCATGATTAATTGTGACAAGGTGGTCGTATCCATTTGGTGTGTATAGCAGCACAGTGCCCGTGACCTTGAATCTGAATACTGCATGAATAATTATGAATAATTTATGGGAATCATTTGTTGTATTGTTGAATGCCTTAGTGCTCATAGAGCATTAGCACTTTAAGTGTTTCCACCATATGTAGCCATCCTTGTGGTTCTGGTCAGTAGTTTAATCAGACAAAGTTTTCCAGGAAGGGGAAGGAAGATCTACAAGGTCAGCTGTTATCTATGCAACTATGTATGACATGACAGCAGTATAGTGGTTCAGCTGTTTGAGCTAATGTACAGTGTGCTGTAGCCACTGTGGGACATTGGCCAGTTTAGTATTAGATAAGTGTGTAGGACAGATCCATCCATCCATCCATTTTCCTCTGCTTATCCGGGGTCGGGTCGCGGTGGCAGCAGGCCAAGCAGGCTGACCCAGACCTCCCTCTCACCGGCAACATATTCCAGCTCATTCTGGGGGATCCCGAGGCGTTCCCAGGCCAGCTGGGAGATGTAATCTCTCCAGCGTGTTCTGGGTCTTCCCGGGGTCTCTTCCCAGTTGGATGTGCCTGGAAAACCTCCAGTGGGAGGCATCCAGGAGGCATCCTAATTAGATGCCCGAACCACCTCAGCTGACTCCTTTCGACGCGAAGGAGTAGCGGCTCAACTCCAAGCTCCTTCCTGATGACCGAGCTCCTTACCCTATCCCTAAGGCTGAGAGCCTTAAATTGAGAGGTTTGCCTTCTGGCTCAGCTCCCTCTTCACCAAGACGGTCCGGTGCAGCGCCTGCTTTACTGCTGCAGCCACACTGATCCGCCTGTCGATCTCCCGCTCCATCTTACCCTCACTCGTGAACAAGACCCCAAGATACTTGAACTCCTTCGCTTGAGGTAGGCACTCCGTCCCCACCTGGAGGGAGCAATCCACCGGTTTCCGGCATAGAACCATGGCCTCAGATTTGGAGGTGCTAACTCTCATCCCCGCCGCTTCACACTCGGCTGCAAACCGCCCCAGTGAATGCTGGAGGTCATGATCCGAGGAGGCTAACAGGACCACATCATCTGCAAACAACAGAGAGGCGATCCCGAGACCCCCGAACCTGACGTTCTCCACCCCCCGGGCGGCGCCTAGATATCCGAACAGGACCGGTGACAAAGGGCAGCCCTGGCGGAGGCCAACACCCACCGGGAACGTGTCTGACTTATTGCAGAGAATGCGGACACAGCTCCTACTGCAGTCGTACAGAGACCGGATCGCCCATTGTAACGGGTCCCGCAGAACCCCCCACAAGAACCCCCGTGGGACCCGGTCGAAAGCCTTCTCCAAGTCCACAAAGCACATGTAGACTGGTTGGGCAAACTCCCAGAACCCCTCCAGTAGTCTTGCGAGGGTAAAGAGCTGGTCCACTGTTCCACGGCCGGGACGGAATCCGCACTGCTCCTCTTGAATCTGAGGGTTGACAAGCGGTCAGAGCCTCCTTTCCAGCACCCTGGCATAAGCCTTCCCCGGGAGGCTGAGTAGTGTGATACCCCGGTAGTTTGAGCACACTCTCCGGCCCCCCTTTTTGAAGATGGGAACCACCACCCCGGTCTGCCATTCCATGGGCACTGATCCCGACCCCCATGCGACATTGAAGAGGCATGTCAGCCAGGACAGCCCAACAATGTCCAGCGCTTTCAGCATCTCAGGGCGGATCTCATCCACCCCCGGCGCCTTGCCACCAAGGAGCTTTTTAACTACCTCAGCGACCTCTGCCAGGGATATGGGTGAGCCTCCCCATAGGTCCTCAGGCGCAGCCTCCTCTGCAGAGGACATGTTGGTCAGGTTTAGGAGTTCCTCAAAGTGCTCTTTCCACCGCCTGACGATGTCCCCCGTCTGGGTTAGCAGTCCCCCGCCCCCTGCTGAGAACAGCCTGGGGTAAGCCCTACTTTCCCTTCCTGAGCCATTGGATGGTTTGACAGAACCTCCTTGAGGCCAACCGAAAGTCTTTCTCCATGGCCTCCCCAAACTCCTCTCATGCCCGAGTTTTAGCATTCGCGACCACCGCAGCCGCACCGATGACCTTCCGGCCACAGCTCCAAGCGGCCGCGTCCACAATAGAGGCTTTGAACATGGTCCATTCGGATTCCGTGTCCCCAACCTCCCTCGGGATGTGTGAGTTCTTCCAGAGGTGGGAGTTAAAGACCTCCCGGACAGGGTCCTCCGCCAGACGTTCCTAGTTCACCCTCACTACATGTTTGGGCTTGCCGGGTCTTTCCAACCGGGTCCTCCACCATCTGATCCAACTCACCTCCATGTGGTGATCAGTTGACAGCTCTGCTCCTCTCTTCACCCGAGTGTCCAAGACATACAGCCGCAAATCAAATATGATTACAAAGTCGATCATTGATCTCCGGCCTAAGGTGTTCTAGTACCAGGTACACTTATGAGCCACCTTATGTTCGAACATGGTGTTCGTTATGGCCAAACCGTGGCAAGCACAGAAGTCCAATAATGAAACACCATTTGGGTTCAGATCGGGCAAGCCGTTCCTTCCAATCACCCCCCGCCAGGTTTCTCCGTCATTGCCCACGTGAGCGTTGAAGTCCCCCAAGAGAACTATGCTGTCGGTAGGCGGCGCCCTTTACAGGACCCCTCCCACTGACTCCAAGAAGGCCGGATACTCCGAACTGCTGTTTGGTGCATAAATACAAACCACAGTCAGAGCCTTGCTCCCCGCAACCCGTAGGTGCATGGAAGCGACCCTCTCGTTCTCCGGGGAGAACTCCAACACAGCGGCGCTCGGCCGGGGGCTCGTGAGTATCCCCACTCCCGCCCGGCGCCTCTCACCCTGGGCAACTCTGGAAAAGGACAAAGTCCAACCCCTCTCCAGGAGTTTGGTTCCAGAGCCAACGCTGTGTGTGGAGGTGAGTCCAACTATATCTAGCTGGTATCGCTCCACCTCCTGCACCAGCTCTGGCTCTTTCCCCGCTAGCGAGGTGACGTTCCACGTCCCTAGAGCTAGTCTATGCTGCCGGCGATCGGCATGTCCAGGCCTCCCGCCTGACCTGCCGCCCGTTCTGCATTGCACCCGACCCCGATGCTTGTCCCTGCGGGTGGTGGGTCCACAGGGTGGCTGCTCCATGGTGTTTCTTCGGGCTGAGCCCGACCGGGCCCCATGGGCGAAGGCCTGTCCACCAGACTACGAGCTCCCCTCCTGGGTCTGGCTCCAGGAGGGTGCCCCGGTTTCCCTGGTCCGGGCGAGGTGGCTGAAGTCCGTGGGCTACTTATCATAAGGGTCGTTTTGAACGAGCCCAGACTCTTAGTCTGGGCTCTCCCCTGAAAACGGTTTGCCTTGGGAGACCCTACCAGGGCCCCAGACAACATAGCTCCCAGGATCACTGAGCCACTCAAACTCCTCCACCACGTTCAGGTGGCAATTCGCGGAAGAGCTGTGTAGGACAGATGATTGAAGCAAATCATTTATTGCACTTAATATAAACAGATGGTGTGTCATCACACAAGCAAATGCAATGTTTCTCACTCTAAGGGCTTTTCTCATGTCTTATCAATTCAGAGCACAGTAGTGGAGGAAGTATTGAGATTCCGTACTTAAAGATACAGTGTGTAGCATTTAGGGAGGATCTTTTTCCACTATACAGTTGTAAGCCCTGCTTTTTGGAGCCAATGCTATAAAACACTCCTCAGCTGAGTTCTGTGAGCACCAGTGTGTTGACATGACTGTAGAGATACTGTAAGAGAAATGTACTGAACTTATTTTGCATTAAGCTTCCCGCTAGACTTGTTTTTTTTACAGCCAATTTGGTAGTTATTGTTCCAGAATCCTAATTTTAGAACAAACTACTTGACATAACTTTTTACATTTGATATATCTGGGAAATTTATCGAAATGAAGAAGCGGTCTAAGAAATAAAATAAAAGGCTCGTCGGTTCAAATTCCATATTTGCCAAATTCGAATTTGTGTTGGTCGCAGGGCTGCCTACAAATAGTTTGAAATTCTGAAGTTTCATTCATAATGTTTACATTCCAATTATTATTAATTACTTACAGAATCATTGTGTGCAATAGTTTACCTTCTCTTCCCCTCTAGCACTTTCAAACACACACACACACACACAGCGTTGCGGCAGGTCCTCGACTCTGTAATTGTCTTTTTATTTCAGTGCACACACATAACAGACATCTAGCGGACCATGTGGATATGTTTGTTGAATTTGACAAATCTGATTATAATCACAGCGGAGGCAAAACCACTTGCTACATATATTTGAAGTCATACAATATTAGGCTATTCAACATGCAATTAATGACCATTTGTTTTGCATTTTTTCCCAGCGTACATTTTTGCCATTGGTCATCTCATCTGCCGGTGAACTGCCGGTGAAATGTGTGACATCAGCATATATCTTGAAAGACACTGTTTCAAAATATACATTCACATCACAGCTGGTATTGTTTTCACCTTGTGAGTGTGTGTGTGAGTCATCATGGAAATATGGCGTGACTATACTGGCAATACTTAAATATAAACATCCTTTAGGTCACCAGTGGCTCAGTAACATATTCTGTCTGTCACACTTGTGTGTCCTGTGGGGAGTATTTCTCCACTATTTCTGATTCATGTCTCGACTTTGATGGAGCGCTGTGATAAAACTGGATTCCCATACGGCTGTCTCCTCTGACCCTGCAGTGGCAGTAGGAAATGACAGTATGAGTAATGCTATTCATCCAGTGTGGTCCATTGGATTGAAGGCTAGGCATTGTGTGCTGAGAAAACAATAATCTGTCTTTAATAAAAATCCTTTGTTACCCGTTCTGTCTCGGGGACTCTGCAGGGCGAGAGCTCGCGGTGTCGTAACCTTCTCTCCTTTTTCTTTTTAGACACATTTTCCAGACTGTTTCGCAGAGATCACTAACGATATGCAAATCTGGGACTTGCCGTAGATTTCTGGTAAATGGAAGTTTTCACAGGTGCTGACATTTTGGGCAGTGTTGCGTGGTGCTCACTGTGGCATGCATTTAGAGTTTTGCAGCTATTGGCTTTTTGATTGCTGTTAAGCATCATTTTGAACACTGCAGAGTGAAATGTTCTATTCCATCCTCACAAACACACAGCACTTCACAAGACAATACATCTCACTTTCTCTACTTTGTAGGACTGCAGGGGCCACAAGTCCCAAGTTCCATATCAGCCATATTGAGTATACTCAATATGGCTGATATTTGTATCCAGTTATGCAGGGAGTCTATGCTGAACTATACTTGTAGGCCCAGTAGGGAGGGAGCTGACTCACATATGTATCTGTTTTCAATGTCTTTTTTAGAACAGTCCACAAAGCAGCATTGTAGACATGTATTATTTCATTATTTATTGAATGCTGCTGAGAAAGCAGCTGCTTCCTGTTCCTTCTAGTTGCTGTTTTTGTGTCTGGCACCTGAAATATTAATGCGGTTTGCTGCATATCACATAATAAAAAATATATTCTTGGTTTGGAAAATAATAGTAGAAAGCACAGTGCCTGGAATGTCATTGTCATTGTGGGGAGTTTGTCATACATCAAGAGCTCACAGTTGATACTTACATTGCCGTGAAGAGCATGCTCTTAAAGTTTAGCTGAGAAAATCATTATTATGTTCTGTGTCTTCTGTGTCATTCATGTCCTACTTTCCAGTAGTCATTTCCATTTCCCAATGTGCACTATGGTCCATTTTTCCTCTTGACAACAGTGTTGGACTGGTGAAGATATAAAGCACCATTTGAATGGTCACTGCTCCTTTTAACCTCACAAAACAAAGACTTTTACTGAGATTTTAAACCCACCTGCAAATGCTGCCAATGGTCATGGAGTGCAGACATATTTGAGTAAATGTGTTTTGACTGTAAAAGGCCTCATGTTGTGTCAGTGTGCCGCAGAATAAGAAGACATCTACTTAACAAAAACTGTTTTAGGAGGACAGAGGAGAACAGAAGAGGACCTGAGTGTACGCTGAGGGGCGAGTTTAGAGTCGGTGTGCAATAAAAATGGATAGGACCTTCAATACAAACTGGATAAATGACAATGCATAAGAATTGGTAAAATAATAGATCTTTGGCAGATGAGTAGAGACTTGTGTATGTCTAGTTCAACTTTACTCGATACATTGAATGCAGAAGATATTTTTAGTCACCCACAGTGTATGACACTTTGGCACATTGTATGCAGCAGGAGTGAACATCCGCTATTGAGTTGAAAACAATTTCACAGAAGGAAATGTGGGCATCTGACATACAGTATGTATGCTGAAGTAGTAAAAACAGAAATACCCCTCTGGTGTTTTTGAGAATGCACACAGGAAAAGAAAGAAGTACATTTTAAAATGTCAATATGTCTGTGTGGATAACCTGTATGGATTAATAAATCTCAGGATGGGGTATCTAGGCCTATAGTGAAAAAAAAATGTTAACAGGGCTCTGTGAGGCTGTACTTTGGCATAACAGTGCTTTGGGATAGATGCCAATGGCAGCATGCTAACATGCTCAAAATGACAATGCAAACATGCTGATGTCCGAAGCTATCCCCTTCTGTTGCACTGTCATGGGATTTGTTTTAACAATACCATACGGGGCCAAAAGAAAAAATAAACCAATAAGTAACGCTGAAATGATTTATCTTGCCACACTGATGCAGTTGAGCACTAAAGAGACCATTGAGCATTTCATCATCACAACAGACACAAAGCAATTGATAAAAGTGTGTCGACTGTCAGCTGAGTGTTACAACAGGACATTTTTTGACAGTTCACCCATTGTTGGCCTCTCTCCAAGTACTGGAGCTCACAAGTGCAGCCAATTTGAAAGTTGTCTGCTGTTTGATGTTACGGGTTGAGACCTAATGTGCCACCTTGTCATCAAGGTGTCTTAGTTGGGTCAAACCCTTTCAAAATGATGATCTAAATACCTCACATGAAGCTATTCTCTGTGCTGCTTTTCTTAAAACAACTCTGGTACAATAGAGAAAGATACATACACATTCTATCTCGTTCTTCTCTGTGATTGATTTCTCCCTGTATCCCTGTACAACAGTGCTGCTAATGCAGCTGAGCAGGGAATGTCTGGATGTGACATTGTCCATGTTTGTTTTATCCACACAGCCAAGCAAACAACTAAACAGACCCAGGAGTATGAAGTGCTTTAGGACACCATGTGTGTATGTTTAAAGGGCACTTTACCCAAAGCACATCAACAGTATATCCATCCAGAACTCCCCGTGTGATTTACTATTGGTCTGGAGATGCCTGCCATCGAAATGTTTGCCTTTTCGTGCAATGGAGCTCCAGTGGCAATATTTCAGAAGTCTTGGTTACTCACTGTGATCTACAGACCTTGTGAACATATTTTTGCTGTGAACTGTGTTTTTCTACCAAAGGCATCCACAGACTGTTTCTGCCTCTGCACATAACAAAACAAGTGATACAAGCATACGGCAATCTGTGGGGATATCACAGTGCTGCTTATTGTTGTTTGTTCAGATGCATGTATGTCGCTTGTGAGCATCAAAAATGAGCCTCATTCTTTTGGTCACCAGGAGACATCCCAAAACTTGGGCATATCCCACTAAAGCTATCTGGATGAACAGTTACCCTTCCAGGTAGGTGGGACAATGTGCAGTAAGAAGGCCGTCAACACACACTGGAAGGTCAGGGGTTTGAATCCCAGGACCAGCTGGGAACAACAGTTTTCCATAGGAGAGGAAACAGTATCATTAATGCTCTTTCTTCCAGAGTAGCTGACAGAGAGGCTGTTGTGTACTTAACCTTTAGTAGCTCAGGTAGCGAGGAGAAGAGGGCTGAACTGAACATGTGCACGATTATGAATATGAAGCAGGACAATGCCAAACACCGCACGGACTCTCAACAAAACGTACCTCTTCACAGAGCAACTGCAGAGGAAGTCTAATAAAATGAATACAAGAAGTTTCCTCCTGTTGAACCTTCACCTGCAGCCACTTGGCATGTGTTCAGCTAAATCTGCAACAACTGCCAGGGAAATACAAGAAGAGGGAGATAACCTTTTATTTTTATATTTTATCACCTAATATATTTATATACGAAGCCATTGCTTAGTGAGTGCTTTTCTCAGTGTGTGCAGGGCTTGTCAAGTATGTTGTGCTAGCTTCAATATTAACTTCATATTTTTTATCTGTGCGTTTCCAGGATTTGCTACTGGAGCATTTTTTCTCCAAAATGAATAAACCCTGAATAAAAAATTGGTTCCTGTAGATAGTGTTAAATAATATAGTAATATCCTGTAGTAAGTCATAGCTTTGGTTTTAACAATGGAACTTATTTTTGTTGAACAACCAGTATCCACATTGGTGTGTGTGTGTGTGTGTCTCTGTGTGTACTTGTCCTGTGTCTCTTGTTGTACGTCATACCCACAGATGATGTGCATACATATATATATATATACACACACACACGCACGCGCGCACACACACACACACACATAAATAGTTACTTTATTAATCCCACAAGGGGAATTTGTTTCGCTACAGCAGCATTTATACATGCAGAGTAAACGTTACATAATAAAAATACACAATATATACAATAAAACAGAATAATATCAAATGAACAAACTAAACAATAGTGCAAGGATTTAACCAAACAAACAAACAACAGAGTAACAGTGTTATAGTCGTGCGATTGATCTGGCGAGAGGTGATTTATTATAGTCTTATAGCAGTGGGCAGGAATGTTTTCCTGTATCGGTCCTTGTGACAGCGGAGCTGGATCAGTCTGTTGGAGAAAGTTTAGTTTAATTTAGTTTTATTTGTTCGAGAGGGACAATGTACATTGATGAACACTTTAAATTAAAATGTAAATGCACCCAATTACAGCCGCAAGGCTGATTTCCATTGTCTGTCCCCCTGCCAGAATGTACAGGCTGAGTGTCCTAAAGGAAAAGGTCATGCCAAAGTGCAATAGTAATAAACTAAAATCAATTACAGTCTGGAGCTGACAATACATAATAGTTCAATAATAAAAAGTTAACAATGGATAAAAAAGGAATCGCACATATATATATAAAAGAAACTGGAAAAAATATCACAGTGTAAGGAAGACATTTCATATTCATCATATTGCACACAGATATTGCACATAAGGACATTAATTAATTTGCACATTTACTCACTAATACTGCTAACCCAGGTTAAACTATCTATGTGCACAAGTTTGGGTGGACAACAGCCATCCCTTCATGTGCTTTTTAAAAGTGCTGAAGTTTGGGCACTCCCTAATGGAGGATGGTCAAGTGTTCCAGAGGGCGCAGCCTTTGACAGACAGAACCGTCTGACCAAAGGTGGTGCGCCTGTGTGGGACGACACAGTCGCCTCTGTCGGAGGCTCTGGTGACTCTAGTCGCAGGGCCGCAGACAGGTCTCCGTTTGATGTACTCGTTCAGCGGAGGAGGTGCCAGACCATTTAGGACTTTGTAAATGATGCTGGCTTCTTTAAGGCTGATAAGGTTGTTAAAACTTAAAAACGTATGTTTGTTCGCGGTTTCTTGTCAAAGACTTTGAGTGCTCTCTTATACAGAGATTCTATGGGTTTGAGTGTTGCTGTGCACGTGAGTGACCAGCTGGTCAGACAGTACACTAAATGTGCGAAGATCATGGAATGTAGGAATGTCCTGGCTGCGTCCTGCTCCACTGTCCCTGCAGTAGGTAGTGGAGAGGGTTGTCAGAGTTATCCAATATGGATAATAGTTTCTTCAGTGTCGTCCTCTCCACCACCTCTTCCAGAGTGTCCAGTTTGCAGCCAATGATGGAGCCGGCCTTCTTAACTCGTTTGTTAAGTCTGTTGGTGTCTCCGGCTCCAATGCTGCTCCCCCAGCAGACTACGGAGAAGTACAGTGCACTGACCACAACAGACTGGTAGAACATCTCCAACATCTTGCTGCACACATTGAAGTTTCCTCAAGAAGAAGAGTAGACTCCACCCCTTGTACACAGCGTTGACGTTGTTCTTCCAGTTCAGCCTGTTGTCGATGGAGACACCAGGTACTTGTACTCCTCCACCATGTCCACGTCCTCTCCCAGAACTCTCAGCGGTTGTGGAGCAGTCGTCTTCCTCCTGAAGTCGACCACCATCTCTCTGGTCTTGGCCACGTTCAGACGCAGGTGATTTCTACCCGCCCACTCCACAAAGTCATCCACTACTGCCCTGTACTCCTCCTCCCGTCCATCCCTTACATCAGTGGCGGGCCGTGCATTTTATACCTGGGCCTTCACTGCTGTCCTTGTAGCTGAAATACCACCTTATAACCACATTGTGGCGCCACAGCTATTATTCATTTTTAATGCTCTAACTATGTACATCTTCGTATTAAACCGCTCGGTACGAGTCGTTTGAATAATGCTCGAGCATTTAGACCATTAATCTGCACTGGATGCAGGTGAGAGTCTGCAGGCCTCTGGCTCTGTTCTTACCTAGAGACACAGAGGTGAAATCTGATTGGGTAAAAGCTCTACTTAAAACAAGCTGCCCTGGAAGCAGAGCAACTGAGGAAGACAGTAGCTGTGCAATTTCTCATCGCACAGCTCTCAGATCTCACCTCTGTGTCTCTGTGTAAGAAGAGAGGCCCGAGGCCTGCAGACTCACAAGTGAATCCCTTTGCAGTTTAAGTGAACGGGGACGATATTGTTGATTGTCACAATCAGCGAAATTAAAGCGCCGTGCCCCTCCCCCACCACTGTCTCCCCTACCTGATAAATAATAATTGATATCTTCTGGGTCCAGCCTACAAGGCTAATGACACCAATGATTCTCTCGAGGAGAAGTCGCGGCCCTGTATGCAGCGAGCCTTCCTGTCCTGCAAGTTTATAGAAAGGTGAGGCTGAGAAGAAACAATAGTCAACATGCAAGCTGCTAGTGACAAATCTAGCGACTTGTTCTGGTGTTGTTGGAGACTTTCCTGGTGTTTTGACTCTGACGTGGAAGCACGTACGTTCTGCACCGTCGTGAACGAGCAGTAGGAGCTGCCGTGAGGCTCTCCGCCGCCCCAAAGCACTCACAGGCGGGTACTCTCACAGCAGCCTCACCTGCAGTCAGAGCAGAGAGGAGACGCACTCTCGGCGTATTCTCTGCAGTTAGTGTATTTATAGGTGTTGGCTTTATTTTTACACAAAACCGTAGCTGTGTTTCAGCTGCAGGACATCAGTGAAGGCCCAGGTATAAAATGCATGGCCCGCTACTGGTATACATGGACATACTATAAGCATTAGCATATAGTATGTCCAGAGTTGTATTGTTCCGTGTGGGGCAGATAACATACTGGTGAAAAGTTGGCAGTGCTTTATCCTGTGTGGTGTGGTTAAAGTCTCCAGTAATTGCCAAAACTGCACCAGGGTGTTGACTCTGCAGTTTAGACACAGTGGAGTGGATAGTATCCACTGCTGCATCTGCATCAGCTGATGGAGGAACGTACACAGCGACAACGGCGGATGACAACTCCTTCGTCAAATAATATGGACGCATCCCCACGGCTAGAGGCTAGAGAGACATGGGGGAACAGAGGGCTGCTTCACTGTGAATTTAACAATAAAAACAAAACTTGCAGAGCAGGGGAGTCAAAAAATGTATTCGGAAAAAAAACAGGATAAGGTAATTTAAACAAAAAGCACGAATGATACACATGATAGCAGGGAACATACCGGGAAGCAGAGCAGGTAGCATAACAGACAAACTGAAACAGGGGACTCACAGGGTTTAAATATCAGGTGATTAGACACAGGAGGATTCAATCAGGGGCAGGGCAGACAATCACAAAGGCGGGAAAACATGCAAAGGCAGGAAGTGAAGTGAACACGGGGCACGAGGTAGGGAAATTCCAAATGAAAGAGGAAACAATCTAAACATCACCCAAACGTGACAATTTGGGCTGCTCAAGACATGTATGTATGTTGACATGTCTGAACAAAAGTCTTAGTTTCCCTCTATTAGTTTAGTTTTCTCTCCTCAAGTTGTGTGTATGGTCTTCTCTTTCATGTATTTTTCTTTGTCTAAAGTCAAGGATTTATTATTGTCATTATACAGCATTGCTATTATTCTGGGCGGTTTTAATCACCCGCTCTAGAGCCCTCCTTTGTCATGCACATCCCATATCAGTTTGGAATGTTTGCACTCGGGATGCTTTCTATTGCTCCTCTGACAATCAACAATCAGCTCCTTCCTTTGAGTGATGTCGAGCAGCAGGTGGTTCTCTGGTCACCATTCTGCAGGAATGTTGACTTCCTCTCGAAATGAAGTCTCAACGTTGTTCATAATCCGGTTGATGTCGGTAGTGTAGTCTACAAACTTAACAACAGATTTTTCCTCATGTCGGTAGCAGTCGGTAGAGTGGAAGAGGTGCGGCTGCCAATCCGGACTGTCTGGGGTCTGTTTGTAAGGAAGTCCAAATACCAGCTGCACGGTGAGGCACTGAAGCCCAGAGGGCTACATTAGCCTATCAGGTGCATGGGGGGGATTGTGTTAAATGCATTGAAATCACCAAACAGCATTCTAAGGAAGGTGTTGTTTTAAGTGTGTGAATGCTACTTGAGTGGTAGAATGATGATTTTTAATTCCATGGTGTAGCAACTCCATGATAAGTTTTCAAATACTGGAAGAGGTGAATGTGATAATTACCTTAATACAACCTTTAACATGTCCCGTGTTATTTTCTTTCTCTTCAGCTTCATGTTATGTTGATTCTTAACAGTTCCTGTCTGGTCACCTGGCCTCCTCCTTTCATACGCTCCCGGTAGCTTTCTTTACTGTCACTCTGGTCGCAGATGGTGAGTCTTCTATCATTCATAGCCCCATTCCTTCAAATCTCACCCTCACTTAATTATTTATTTGTATTTATTTTGCAGGGACAATGCACACCAATCAACAGTCAAACTGTGAGTGAGCCAGAGTTAGCCAGAGAGGCTAGTTTTCATCTCCTGTCATGTTTGAAGGCAGACTAAAATCTCAAATAAAAATGGAATTCAAATTCATAGATAAAGTAATGTAATATGTGTATTGGATAAAAACCAATACACATATAAGCAGAAGAAAAGACACAACAGGCTGCAGCATGCGTCAGGCAGAACAAACCCACCGACAGTACACGCACATAATAACACTGAGGCACATCAAATACGATGTCTCTGCATTCAGCACCACACACAGGCTACACACATTAGTTTGTGCAAACTGATTCCAAATGTATAACATCCACTATTCATAAAAAGAAAGAAAAGGAGTTGGCACAGAAAGCCGACTTTCCATTCTTTCATTGATGCTTCACATGTCCTGCCAGATCCTGGTTCTATAGTATAAATACCGCAGTGCATTCTGAGCCTAGATTGGTTTTTATCTAAATGTTACATTCTCCTGTTCTCCTGCAGAAAATACATTAACTTGAATTTGGCCTAATAAGGTAATGTTGATGTCACTGTTTTAATCTGGCAGAATGAATCAGATCAGAAGTATTAATGTGGTAACTGACGTGTACAGTGGGCATACAGAAATCATTTTATGATGTCACAAACAAAATTCAAAGTTCACTTTATTGTCAATTCCACAATGTGTACCAAACATACAGAGGATTTGAAAAGACGTTTCTCTACAGTCCAACATATAAACATATAAAGTGAATACAGTGCAAACACATGACTGATTAGCTGTTTCCCCTGTAAGCATCTTCCCTGTTATCTATTTATATTGTCTTGGACTCTGGACAGCAGGAAACATGGCCAATACTAACAAGGAGAATTACATTTGGCTGAAGCACCCTCTCTATTTTTCTCTCGTAGATGGTCAAGTCGACTTTTCCGGTCCGCAACTCATCTTCTCCTGATCTGTTCACTGGTGGATTCCAGCCATACATTGTCTTGACCGCCATTTTCTGCCGAAACTGCGCTTTCTGTAGCAGAGTCTATTTGCTCCAAACTAGTTGATGGAAACACACCTATATTGCATTTCTTTTTCTAAAGTTTGATTCAAATTTGCTTGACCAATGACCCATTCATATACGTACAATAGTTAGAAAATGCAACAACACTCGAGCTCTACCTACCATGTCCTGTAATCTCCTCCTCATAACTCCTCTGGACGTAGTTAAGTATTTGGTGATACAAAGACAGTTTGGAACATTGTGAGTAGAGGCGAGTGGGGCAAAGCTGCTGTTATTTATCATTATTCTACAATTTCATGTCAGTGGCTGGATAGAATAGTCTTCAAATAGTGTTTGAAATGCATTTGGCTGCAGAAGCTGATATGAGGGGACGCTCACAATATCAAGTGGTCTAAATCATGTACGTGCATGTCCAAGGCCTTTGGCAATACAAGTGGATAGCAAACATTTGATTACAAATGGAGCTGATTCCCTGATGCCCTGCTGCAATTTTACTTTGATAGATACTGTTGATGTCATTTGCTTGTAGTTGGCAACGGTTAGTATTTATTTTACAGACGGTAGTAAGTGTGGTCACCATGAATGATGTGGATTATCTCATACAGCACATATGTGAAAATCTGAATTTGCGATCAAACATCTTAGTGCCCACCAGCCCTGGGTTATTGTTATAAACTACACCACTTGTAAAAAAAAAAAAGAATCCCAGGTTTAACATGGAGTGGTTCTGCAGGAAAGATGTCGAACTGCAGAGGGGACGGTACCTGCTCAAGAACAGGAGCATTTTTCTGGGAGGATTAGCATAGAAACATGAAAGCAGCACGACAACATGGTACGATTGGGCAAACATAGCTCACCAAACCGTCAGCACATACAAACTGGGAATTGAGCGGTAGGCTATGTGCTCAGCTGGATTATCACCTGTTCAACTGTGTGGAAAATGTAAAATAGTGCATTATGTCAAATCGTACAAATCTGTGAAGTAAATCAGTGTGTAGTGGTTGTCTTCCCGCCAATATTCCACCTAGCAATGTCACTGAAGTGTTAAAATACTGTCTGTTAATTTAGCAGGTGTGAGTATGATGAGTTTGTGGCATGCACGTGTGCCGTTGTGTGTCCTTTTGATGGAACATGAAGCACAGTTGCTTTTTGACTTGTTTTAACCGCTTAATCTTTTTGGGATCAGAGATGGAAGGAAATGTCAGCGTGCACAGTATCTGTCAGCCGGATTACTGGTACTGTGTGTCGCATTCTGATGTTAAGTTCTGTGCAGTGCTTGTACATGCATTAGTCATGAAAGCGACCTCTCTTGTCTGTGATCTAAAGGAAGAGGCATGTGTCATAAACAAGGCAGTGATGAAATGGTATGATTACAACTGTTCAAGGCTTTCCTCCCCACCACCATTTGGTTTTATTTTGAAATTGCTACATGACCTTCATGTTGTTTCAGA